>NW_026555352.1:0-183003 GCF_029017545.1 Prosopis cineraria
TTTTTACTAAGATATTATCCTTCTTAAATATGTCATGTGTACTATTTCAAGTGTTGAACATTTTTCTTAAATAAATTTCCTGAGATCGTGAAGACATAGTATGTGTGGTGAAAGATTGATAAATTTTTATATGTGTATGCACATTCTCTTGCAAAATGTTATTTTTAGATTAAAGAAAAATGTTTTTTCTACAAGTTCAAGTAATCTTGTATTCGACAAAGTTTGACAATCATGGTGAAGAATATCATATTATAATTATGAATGATCATATTTAGAAGATTAATGTTTTAATTGATTCATGTGAGTTTGATACTGAGAAGCAGAGTTTATATTTTAAAAAGTGATTATTTTCTTTCAAGTTTGCAAATGTTTTCAAAGGGACTATATAAAAACACTGGTTGCTAATGATAGCTCCGTTTGCCCTTGGCGTGCCATGGTCAATGATTAGCTAATTGATTTTCATGAGTTTTGTTCTCACATTTGTTATTCATAGAGATTAACACCTGCGTTTGATTTCGTGGCTTCAAGCCATATTTGGTTAGTATTACTCTCGTAGACTATGTGTCCACATTGTTTCGTGGCTTCAACTGTGTTTGGTTATTTACCCTCGTGGATTGTGTGTCCACATTTATTTTCGTGGCATAAACCACATGTGATTATTTATCCTTGTGGATTGTGTGTCCACATTTGTATTTGTGGTGTAAGCTGCATTCGGTTACTTACCCTTGTAGACTGTGTGTCCACATTTGTTATCTGTTCTAATAAAGTCCCAATAAAACATATTTTATTTAATTCATTTATTTATATAATTTCATTTTTATTATATTGTAAAAGTTGTTACAACTTTTATTTTATTAGTTTAATTATTCATGGTCTAAATATTGATTTTATATTTATAATTAAAATTGTGCAAATTGGAAAATGTATTATGATGGATATATTATTTTCGTCCATGTGACAAAAATATCCTAGATAATTTATAACTGTCAAACAAGGTGTTTATACTATATCTAAATTACTCTTTAAAAATAGTTACATGTTTCCTTATCATGTCTTTTGTTTGTTTCCATTTTTTTTTATAATTGACATGTTATTCACTAAAAAAATATTTTTGGCCTCAGATAATGTAACCAACTTATAGTTCTTGAGGATTGTTGAGAGGCTCATTGTTGAATTGATTAGAAGATCTTTTGAGAATATCTTCCTTTCGATGTAAATATTTAATTATGCATTATTTTGCAATTATGTTTTAGGCACTCTACGATAACTATAGATAGATCTTCACCTATAATTACGTTATCTAGCTATTGTGATGGAGCAAAGCTCCATATCACTGATTTAGTTCTGTAAATAGCTGTTGTAGAGATTTTGGGAAGTCCTATTTAAGGGGAGGATCTATCAAAATTTTTACAAAAAGTTTAGGAATCTTTGTTTATATATCAAATGTTATAATGACTTCTCATCCTATTTCAAATAAATTAAAATATTAGATTAAAGTTTTCTTGATTAAGGCATAAGGGATGTATGTTTGTGCATATATCCCATGCCAATCATGTCTAGTTTTTGGGGCGTGACACCATTAGGAGCTTGAGTATAGTAAACACCAACTGGATCATAGCTTTTATTAAAATCAGGCAAGTGAGCTGTCAAATATGCTTGAGTAGATATACTATTAGCCAAGAATGTCTTTTGGTGAGCTTCAGAATCAAGTAACATGGAAGAGACGGTATCTAGATCCAAGCATGATTGTGCAGTGTTGATTATAGCAATTATAGACTGATACTCAATAGTAAGACTACCAAGTATATGAGCGATATGTGTCGGCACATCAATCTTCTCACAAGAACTGCTAAATGATCACAAATAGATTTGATGTTAGTTAAGTAATCTTGCATAGGTAATTCTCCTTTCTTTTGACCTTGAAGTTGATTTCGATATAGTAGTATCTTGGAATCCAACTTAAAGGAATGTAACTTGTTCAGTTTGCTCTAAATCTATGCAGCAGTGTTCAAACCAACTAATTTAGGTAAAATGAATGGAGTGACAAATGCGAGGAGCCAAGATGAAAAGAAGAATTAAGATATTCATAGTCATCAAATGCCAGATTTGGAATCGAATGACCAAACTTATTAGAAATCTAATATAGAGGCATCAAAACTGTATTATCAAGGAAAATGAAATCAATACTGCTTAACCATAAGGTAAACCTGTTGCGTCCATAACAAATAGTTGTGGTCATGTAACTTGACAGTCATCTTCTTATTGGAAAAACCTCAATTAGATGCCACAATGTTTAGAAGTGATGTAGAGGCAAGAAGAATGAGTCCAATTGTAGAGATAGAAGTAGAGAATAAACTAGCCATTATTTCATAGAAATCTCAATCCAAGAAAAGGAGAAATCACTACTGCTAATGGCTTTGATTCTTTTTTGTAGTGATCAGCAGTTTATCAAAGTAGATGATTGCCGTCTGGCTCTGATACCATACCAAAAACCACACTATAATGAAGTGATAAATCTCTACTCTGACTTCATTCAATAGAAAGAGAGTGCATATATAGGCACTGAGAGTCACGTGACTGCAACAGAACCTCTAAACACACTTAACAAACTCAATTATACAAATCAAACATATTCTAACTAACTATTGCTGACTTGGACAAGTATTTACTCTAATACATGATGGATGAACAATGTGCAAGTGAGAGTTGTTGGGTTATGGTATTGCGCCCTTGTTTTCAAATTTGATATCATATTAAATTAAGTAGTATTTAATTGAATATATTGTATTAAACTAGTTTTGACTAAAATCAAGAATTAATGAATGATTTATTATTGATCGAATTAATCCAAAATATCTTAATTGTTAAGATATTATATTTAATAGGATATATTATATCATAAGCATCCTCTCATAATAAGATAGGATTTGCCATGACATGATTTCTTAATTTATGTCAAACACCCACACTATAAATAGATGTGATTGACATGAAGGGAAGAGACACACCATCATTGAAAGCATTTCTAGACCTTTGTTGATTTTTTTTTGAAAGGTTTTATGATGAAGAATCATGTGTAAATGTGATTAGTCATGCTAAAAGGGAGAAGTGCACAAAACATAGCAAAGTCACGACCAATATTGGAACTTTCGTTACTTTTGACACTGACAACAAAATGAAACATTTTAATTAGCTGAAAATGTTAGGGTTGCTTATATATTTGTTGCTAGTTTGACTTGGAAGGTATTCTTCAGACTTGAAAGCGTTTTGGAGTACAAAGAGCTTGGAACAAGGGAATGAATATTTGAAGATGTTTGGAGTTCCATTATTTTGGTTTTTCCATTTCTTATCATTTTCTCTCTTATAATTTTATATAAGTTCAAATATTTTTTGTGTACTTGTAGCTTGTGGATGATTATGAGTAGCTAAATACTTTGTGCTAGTATTATTGGAAACCCTTGTATGGATTAAATTATTTGGAACCTTTCTATGGATTAACACTATTTTTCTCCTTTCTTTTTTTGTTTGATGATATATAAGTGCTTACTTTACTCTTCTCTCAATGCTTTTAAGTGATTGGTAACCATTTAATTGATTTGTTCATTTGGATGATATTTGAGGGGCTAGCTTGGGTGTAGAATTTGGGTAAAAGTAGTAGGAACTTGAAGTTTACATGTTGAATGGATGGTATTGTTAGTAAAATAAAGATATACTTGCTAATCTTGCATAGCTACATTAAGGATGGTGCTTGAAATTGGGTTTTATTAATTATAATAAGAGATTTGCAATTAATTTAATTAAACATTGTTCATGACTTGGAAAACTATGTTGAGTATTTTTAGAATTCTAGATTAGTACTTATTTTCATTAAAAAAATCAATGAGAGGAGGTAATTGTAAATGGAAATACAAGGGGAATAAATATTCTTGGGTCCTAATTTGTACTTGAACTCTAAGAATAATTTGTTTTTCTTTATTTTCTAGTTTTAATATAATTTGAAAAAATAACTTGTCTAACTAAGTGTTTTGCTCAACTCAATTGAGTTTGTATAGTCTTTGGCTTAATCATATTTTTAATGTGAGTCTCTATGGGAATAATATTCTACTCACTTTGTTTTACTTGATATGACCCATACTTGTGGAGCCCAACAGCATGTCTGACCTTTCTTGAGTTAATTATCTCTAATATTGACTGCCTCTTCATATGCTTAATACCTGCATTTAGAAGTTAACTTTTTCATAACCCGCAAGGAACTCAGATACTAACATGTAAAGCTGGGTATTTCAAGGTAAGTCTTTGTTTAGACTGCTTAGCGCTCAAGTTTGATTCAGTCACTCAAGTTCGCATGTAGTTGTCACTAAATTAGCCTCTCATGGTAATACCATAGTCCTGAAGGTAGTGTGAAAAGGTTTCTCATCTCCAAAACTCACATAGTGATGGAACAGGGGTCTTTTCATTTACTTTCATTTTTTGCAATTATATAAGCATGTTCAGTCTTAATTGCACGCCACAATATTTTTCTTTAACATATAAGAGCATATGTCAATTTAGTTTATCAACACCGTACAAGCATAAGTTCCAAATGCACATAGTATTTCAACTAGCTAGCTAGAACTCCAAGAATCATAGCACTACTCATACTAACATCCTTATTAGGAATTTTTTGCTTGACTGCAGGGTGTTATGTATTGTGGGTATCCATGACTCGATCTGAATTTTAAGATCTCATTTACATTAGTTGTAAATGGATATGAATAGTCTTAATTGTAAAACAATAATTTAGTTACCCTCTCATATTTCTAAATATCCATTTACAATTGATTTTCCATAAATTCACAAGTCATAAGTGACTATCATTCAATTCACAAGCGATGATATATATATATATATATATTTATGAAATTATTCACAATTAACTTTCTATGGGTTCACAAGTGATATTCCTTAAATTCACAACAAATTTTTATCAATTCATGAGTCACATATCTTTCATTGATTATTTTAATAATTAGAAGTATTTTAATTACAAATATAGACCACGGTGCTTACATGATGACATTTCTAAAATTCAAAGTTTTCAGTTGTTATTAATGTCTTTACAAGATTCATAATTGCCATTTTCTCCCTTACAAAGTTCCTTCTCATAGGTCTCTAAATTGTAATATATTTTTATATTTTAATAGATTGGCTTACATGATTTTTTTCTGTAAAAAATCCATTAAGCATTTTCCTTAATTATTGAATTAATCTAAAGTTATTCTCAGATTTTCAAAGTTTGTACTAAATTTAACTTGTACAAAGTTTGTACTAAATTTATTTTGTATCAAAATGTTAATTGTGTTGATATCTTTGAGTCAATACATCTATATAAAATATGATGAAAGATGCACGGTTCATAAATTATAAGTAGTGGCAATCTCAATAGATTTTATGTAAAGCATAAGCACAATTTGATTTGTTAAAAGAACTTACAATAATAAGGCTTTTTGTACTTCCAACAATTAAGTCCTAGGTGTATATCAACAATCCATAGTCAATAAAAAAAATGTCTATGCACTATGTTTTTGTTTCCCAAGGTGTCATCACAGCTGACAGTCAAGCGATGCTCTCTATACACAAATCTAGAAATTAAAGTCTTGAATGATATTTAAAGAGCTCAAACAGTTACTATATCTGTCATACTCATTTTGGTATGCACTATTTATAACTTATATGAACTAAGATAAACAGTGTGAAAATTCTTTTTTTTTTTTCGGTTTGCTCTTAAATTATATAAAATTTCATTAATATTTGGGACCAGAAAATGGCAATAAATTCATTAAGAAAACGATGCTGATCATGATTGGAGGATATAGCAAAGCACGCGCCAAAAGCAAAAATAGAATCATTAGACAATGAAGCAAAGCACCTCTCCAAAGGCAAAAATAGAATAAAGTGATAGGGCTGATTATAAAAATAAAAGCATAGTAGTGAATAAAGTGATAGTAGAAGAATAAAAAGGTGCTAAAGAAACGAACAAGGACATAAGATTAGTCCCAACCTATAGGAAAGAATCGGTAAATTATTGTTCCCAAGCAACAATAACATCCTTTAATTGAATGACTACTTCCCTGTCTGTTTTAATATTTAAATTCTCCAAAAATTCGTATTAATTATAAATTTAAATATTTGTTAAATTTAAATAGAAAAATTATGGTTACATTCTTTTTGTTTCACAGTCTTAATATTTTCTTCGGAAAATATAACTATTGATTACTGTATTTTTAGTGTATATTAGTTCCTAAATTATCTTACTCCAAATCTTGTAAGTTTTATTTGTCTACAATATTATCCTCATCGTCATTGCTAGAGTTAAATCTGTTGATGTACATATAACTCTATTAATTTTATTTTTGATTGGTAAATTTATTATGAGTTGAATATTGCATGAGCAGAGTAATCATTACTTTTTTTTGCTTGTCTACCTTAACTGTCATGTATTTTTCCTTCTAAAACTTTGTCCGTTGTGCTTTTAAGGATTCTGGTGTATGAGCAAAAAGACTTCGGCTTTGGTCCTTTTTCCACATCTTCGTTCATATTACCCCACACACACAAACACTCACATATCAAAGGTTGCCTCATGACAGCATTCTACAATCCCATGGCTGTTAGTCTCAATCGATTAGAATACTGTTACGAGCAACAGTGTGGGCCCATATGTGAGCCCAAGTCTAGCGGATGAAGAGGCCCAAACTCAACTTTTTGAGTGTGCGCTTTCTTTTCCCATGTGATTTTCTGTGATTCTATGACTGAGACTGTCTGAACGTACCTTAAAATTTCTGTCCTATTCTTGTTTGTTTGTTTTAAAGGGATGCTAAATTATAAAATATTTATAAATAAAATTTTATATATTAATAAAATTTATTAAATATATTTTTTATAATCGTTTTTTCAAGATAAAACTATAAGCTTTAAAAAATATCTTTTATTTAATACTCTATTGATAAAAAAATATTGAAGAGAGAGAATATATGAAAAGGGTAATATTGAAAAATATTATTAGTGAAACCTTATTTTTATCAAAGTGTCTTATATATTGAAACTTTAAATATTTTTTAAAAGTACCTTATAATTGGGGTGAAGTGAATATTATTGCACAGGTGAGGCAACTGTTTCAGCCTTGATGTTTACTTTCAATTTGAAGACTTCAACCATAGAAACAAATTAGTCAATCATCGATCAGTTAATTGTAGCAATTGAAAATTGAAGGATAATTTAGCCCAAAATCATTGCTTCGTTAAAATTAAAGGCCAGTTAATCCCACAAATCTGCTAAATAATAGTTCAAAATTATCCAACATCAACTTATCAAATACAAAAAGTGAGATACATTCTGAGAGTTCAAAAGTCTTGCCGCTGAATCCTGGAAGCTTTGACAAAAAGTTGCCGCAACGTTGTTTGAGAACTTTTGTCATTCATTTTACGAAGCCAAATATGTGAAATGCATTTTAACTAATAATTTTTAGCTATTAATTAGTTTGAATGAAAAAAAAAAATCTCTTGAAAATAAAAGAATATTTTGTAACAATTATTTAGTACTATTAAAACTAATATGTTATTCTTAAAACACTTGATTATAAAATTAAAAAATAATCATAAATAATTATAGACAACATTTAACTAATTTCAACATATTTTAACTAGTGATTTACCAATAACTAAATTTGGAAAAGAAAAAAATTTAAACAAACTTATAAAAATATAAAATAGATATATAAGGCTTGATTCATTTTGATTCAAGTTTTTAAGAGACAAAAATCTGAACCAAACCAATCAATTATACCAAAAGAAAAACTAAACCAAACCTTATTTATAATTGACTTTAATAATTTTATGTTTAATGTTTAAGGATGTAGATGATTTGGTTATAATGATTTTATCATTATAATTCTTTAATACCTGTGTTTGTTCTTATGGCTTCGAGTCACATTTGATTAGTATTATTTTTATAGATTGTATGTCTACATTTGTATCATAACTCAGATTACATTTGGTTATTTATCCTTGTAAATTATGTGTTTATGTTTGTTTTTGTGACATAAGCCATATTTGATTACTTACCCTCATGTACTGTATGTCCATGTTGTTAATTGTTTTGATAAGTTTTCAGAAAAAAAAAGACATTTGAGTATTTGGTGATTTTATATTTCGTTGATTGTTGATTAGTGACGTTACTATAATTATTTATTTTGTTTATTTATTTTCTTAAGAGCTAGTGAAACTAATATTTTATATGAAAATTGTTATCTCTTTAATTTATATAACTATTTCAAATTTTCCTTCATATTCTTGTTCAATTATTTATTGTTAGGATATTATTAACCAGAAAATTACTTTTAGTCTCAAATACCTTGCTTGATGCTAAGCCTCTTACTGACCACTAAGGGCCTATTGCTGAGCTAGGTGGATAATTATTTTTGCTAATATCTCTTTTTGATGTAATGATTAAATTTATGTGTTATAGTATAAAAATTTGTTAGCTGTCCCACATAAGCTATAACTAGTGTCTTTATTTTGTTATATACCCTTTCTGTCGATTGAAGGGAGCTGGATTCCTGATTGGTATGATATTTTGCTTGAAATAATGTATTGTAGAATTTTCAAGAGGGCCTATTTACAAGGAAGATTCTACCAAAATTTATACAAAATATTAAGCTTTTGTTATAATGATTATTATTAAGTACATCATAATTTCAATATAAATTCAATTATATTTTAGAAATGAAAAAAAATTCTCAATTTAAAGTACCATTCACCCTTTATTTTTGAGGTATGACAAGTTAAAACAAATATATTTTAAAGTTTTATAATATTAATAATTTGAATTTGTTATAAAATAAATGATATATAAAACATACACAAACTTTGATTTAATTGAAACAAATATCTTAATATACAATAAAGTTCAAATCTATATCAATATATAATATATAACAGTTCCAAAATATAATGCTTATGAACAGTCAAATGGGGGTATTTATGGCATTTTTTAAAGAGCTAAAATTTGTCTTCCTCCACAACTTACAAAAAAGCAAAAGGGCTCATGGGCATTTTTGGTGTTTTACTTGCTATGGGTGAAGTCACCCCAATATGTATGATAATGTAAGGATGCAATGTTTTATCCGTTGGTTTATACCATTACACACTGTGTAAAGCAAATCTCCTATATTTAAGAGTATTTGACTCTACCCACTGTTTGAATCATGCAACTCACTCTGACATCTCCATTCGCTACCCTTTCTTTCTCTTGGCAAGATTTTACCTAATTTGCTCTCCTTCCACTAACCCTACGGTGCCCTTTTCTTTCAATTCATCGAAAATGTCACTCTAAAATAGTTTTTGGATGAGCATCCTGCACAATTATCCTAAGTCAATTGAAGCCTTAAAGTCATCTTGAGATTGTTTTTCTATCCAGCCATTGCCCATTCCATCTTCTCAAACTCGTCCTAGGGTTATATCCTGCATTCTGAAAATTGAGTGAAGTTAATGTTTGTTTATACAATCATTTGAAATATTTTATTGTTCGTAGTCACTTAATATAATCAGCTCATGTCCTCATTTACTAGTATATGATGTATTTTCTCTTGATTTATTTACATGTTTTTTTTTACTTAGTTATTATAACAATTTTTATCCTTATTTGCTGGTCTCATAGTTCAACACAATCTAAATATACCCCTTAATTAGGACATCTATCAAATTTTTTTTATTTAATACAAAGGCCATATATTTTTTTAAATTTAATCCTTCTCTGTTTTCCTTTCATCGAATCCAGAATGGATGCTTGTAACATTAATGCATTAGATAGAAGCCATTTTGTTCTACTCAACAATCTTGATCAAACCAAGATAACCTAGTGCATACTCATCAAAGTAGATTAGATGTATGCTCGCGTTGGCCAAGAAGTCTATGAGCTTGATCTTGGTTATCCAAAGCGAGCACGATCTATCAACCTAATGGTATTCGATTTACAAGTGACAATACTTATGATTTTTTTTGAAACATATATTAACTCATATTCTATTGCATCCTGAACTTTGCCTTACAGCACTCTACCTTTCCTTTTTATCACTTAAGGGTACTCAAATGGAAATGTTAATAGTTAGGCTAGAGATGACAGGTTGGTTTAGGAACATTTTTCTTTTGGATAAAACATACACCATTACAAACCTGGCAGTGTGTGAAGGAGGTCAACCTGTTCATAAGAAATATCACATTGAGTTGCTGCCTGCATTAAAAATACATGAACATTCCACAAATTTCCCCAGCCACAACTTCAAGTTGTCTTTAATTCAAGACTTAAGGATGAATAAATTCCCCACTTGCCGTCTAATTGGTTTGCCATTTTTATATTTGTCTAATCATAGTCATAGTTGTTATCATGGTCATACTTTAATGGTTATATTTTTAGTTGTTGCAAATGTGGCTAGGTTATGTGTTCATGTTAGATATCTATAATGGGAGAACTTGGAAGACCATGGGGGGCTCCTGATAAGGCAACTGTGGATAGTTGTGCAGAACATAAAATAAGATATTTATTAATATTTTGGTTCTATACTTCATGTTTTTTTTTCAAACTTTATTCTCAAACCATGATCAAGTTAATGTTTAATGGTATCTCCACATACTTGAAATAGTATGCGGAAAGTAAGTTACTTATTATAAGATTTTACTATCCTTATTTTTGGTATATCATGATACAATATCTTTTCTAAAAATAGTTATTAAAAGTTATAAATATTTTTTCATTGCCTAACCAAAATACTTGCTTATTTCTTTTAATGTCCAATACTGATTTATTTTCTTTTTGTGCCTCATAAAGCCAAGATATTGTCTTTTAAAAGGAGATTCTGCTGTGGATGCTTGGACAACATATCAAGCATATAAGGGTCATAAGGGGCCTCTATATGTGGTCATCCAGTATGCTATTATTTTTAAACTGCCTGGTAATTTGTACTATTTTTTAAATATAGAACATCTAATGCTTTATCATATCCATTCCAAATATCTCTTTTACATCTATGGTCAACTTTTAAATATATGTTACGCCTTCTTTATGTATCCATTCTAAACTTTAAAGATAATGTCAACTGCTTTTTAAAAAGAGGTTCCACATATGCTTCTTCATTCCCGCATATCTTCCATTTGGACATCATTTACATGTGTGAATCCCTAAATGAATTAAAAGAAAATACCAGACTGTTTGTGTGTTTTCCTTTCATTGATACATTACTAATAACAATACTCATATTTTCTTTTAAATATTGATATATCCACATATGTCTTATATAAATCACCTTAAATATATTTACTATGAGCATTTAACATTTATCCCAGGCAGAGATTTCCTTCTGGAATTCAAAAATGCTACTAAAGTCCGTTGGTACACTAACCTTAAACACGCTAACCTTGCTGGTAGTAGCTTATAAATGTTAACTGATGGTTTTAGGGATCCAAGACCATTATAGGTTGTTGGTATAGATGTTATGTAATTCTATGACATTTTTAACTTTTATATCTTTGTGTATGAAGATTAGAGTACTTATAGTCTTTTCTTAAGATCAATGTATTATGTCTTTTATAAGCAATGTACTTTTATTGAGTTCATTGATAAATGAACGAAATTGGTTGGCACATGTCATGTTTTAATTCTGTCCTTTAACACTAACATATAAACCTCACAAGAACTCTAAGTAAACAATCATTATTGTTTTTTTTCATAAGGGATTCATCCTATGTTGGTGGTCTTAAATTATTATTATTATTATTATTATTATTATTATTATTATATTGATAATTAAATTATACAATTATTGTATAACAATGGTAGTTTTTACAAGTTTATAATTCTATTTGTAATTGCTTTATATCATTACGTCGATGTTTGCTTATATAAGTTCCAAATACATAGTCTCATCTAACACGGATTATATCGGTGTTAGATAACAAGCTTTAGTGTAACATCAAGTTTGAAAGTTTAGATGCCAAAAAATCTTTTAATTGCTTGGAAAGTATATGGTTGTGAATAGTTTAATGGGGTTATTCTAGGTAATTTTTGGTAGTTATATGTAATGATATGTAATTGTTTACTTTTAACTTGTATTGCATGAAGAACACAATAATTATTACACTCTTAAATCTTTCAACTTGAAATCATTCACCTGACAAGGATTCCAATTACATTATCTTTCTTATTATAAATTTATAATTTGTATAATTGTATAATAATCACAAATTTTATAAGGTCATATTTTGGCATGTATGTCTTCTTATACTAGATTGCTCTTTCTTCCTTATGTAACTGCCAAATCCAATGTGTTAGAGATTCTAAAAAGTTATGTCTATGTTGTGTTTAGCATGTACAATCTCAAGATCAGTGTATTCTTGTACTTCTTCTATATGACAAGGTTTAATCCATGTTATAATTTCTATAAATGCAATGTGGATTTTGTTGACAATTATTTTTTTATTGTATCTTATTATACTATTGCAAATTATTCAAGATGACATATTTGGCAGTTAAAGTCAATAATTCTCTGTTCAGTACGTTTTTGTCATCATGTGGAAAGGGTAATGTTTACCAGGTATGATGCCATATAAATGGCTATTGCAACATGTTTTTGTTAAAAGTTCAACTCATCGTAAAATTTTTATTTCTAAACCTATTGTATAATTTAAGGTGTGTTTACGAGTTTAGAAGTATCCCCATGTCTTATCATTGCTCATTCTTAATGACAATTTGTTGACTTCAATCTTTTGTTTAAATTTATATTATGAAATAAATAATGCATTCAAGTTCTCTTAGTTTTTAGTTATACAATGTCTTGTCCTTTATGTGTATCTCAAGTATTTAAATGTTTCACCATGCATGTTAATCATAATTTCTCTATTGCTTGATTGTTTTTTATATTTAACTCATGGACTTTAATGTATTGCACTTATTCATCTCATTTTTTATATAAAGATGTTATAATTACCTTTCATATCCACTAAATGTGCGATATAATTAGGATGACTCCAATTACATGTCATATTCACTATTACCCTAATAATCAAAACTCACACTACATAGTCTATTTTTCCATTAACCTACTAGGATGATACCCATTACATAAATATAATCTTCTAATAAATTCAAACTCCTTATATTGATTTCTTAAATCCTACACAAATCCAAGATCAGCCCTTAACTTATAGCTCTTGGGAAGGGTGTATTCCTTTAACCTTTCATATATGCTTTCATGTTCAATTATGTTGTGTGATATATCTATACCAACCATTACGTTTTAAAGAGGATGCCATTGAATTGTGATTATAGTCATTATGTAACAAACCCATCCTGAGATAAAAGGTGTTTTAGTTAGTATAACTTTTATGTATGTGTCATTCAGCTAGTCCTAAATTATCATTATTCTATCTAATCTTCTTAGCCACCTTGCTTTAAGATTTCGTGCATGCCTCCTTATCCAAACCATGTAATATTCAGTATCTCTAACCTGTTCATCATCTACTACATCCCATTCCTGATTAACCAATCCCTTTGATCTCATATATTGATATAAGAAATGCATTATTAAATAATGATTGTTATACCATCTAGGTGATCCCACACATATACAGTTGCCTTCAAATCCTTTAAAGTAGGTAGTTATTGAGCTCACTTGCACTTTATTCGTCACTATAATAAGTCCACAGCATACTCGTATACATGTTACCCCGCAATCTCTCCATACTTGAATGAGTACATTCAACTCATAATCCAAGAAACGAACATAAAGGCTCATGATCAGTTGTATTGATATAATATGTGTTATGAATCTTCAAATGAGCATGTTGGAGGTTTGGCATATTTATAGCCAAATATATTAGTTAGGAAAATAATAAAACATCAGCCATTCAATTTGGTTTACCTTTTTAAGGGGGCAAATTCATCTTTTTACATATTGTATAAAAGTAATATACTTAGTCGAATACCAATAAAGAGATATTTTTTAACTTCAAATGAGTGTGCCAAAGGTATCACATATTTATAACGAAAGATATTAGAGTTTGATTGTATGCTGACTAAATATTTAACATATTCTACATCCATTGCAATCTTTATCTGAGTCTGTTTGTTTTCACATATTTATTAATGTTCTTGGAATTTTGTGTTAACTACGAATAGTCATCCTGTGATAATTCTGCTACAAATCTTGCTTAAAGTGATAGGTGAATGTGATATTTTGTTTTCATTGCTCATTAAATGCCTACATGTACCATAGGTTAGATCTTTTTGTTAAAGCTGTTTCTTAAAAATCACAGTTTTTACAGATTTACTTGGATTGTGTGAATTTTTTTCCCTAAGAAAACAGTGTGTTTTCTCCCACATAGTTACATGTTTGCAAAGGACAAATTTAAAACATACTCTTATTAATATATAAAACATCTCATGTTCTATCGTTTCTATTCCAAATATCTATTCAAAATCATTGGTCTAAATTTGGTGAATGTTTCATCCTATCATTAAAAGAAGCCAAATATTTTGGACACACTATCCATTTACATAAGATTATGACCTTGCTATACAATGCTTAGTACATGTATTGCCAACTTCTAAAGTAGTCATATATCCCATTTGGAAGTCATTTGCATGTCTAAATCTCTAAGATAAGTCAAAACAAAAGTTTGGCTTTCTCTAGGTATCCTTTCAAACCTAAGGTCAACTGCTTTTTAAAAAGCATAGCTTCCACTAATATCTTTGGAATATGTTAATATTTTATTTTTACACTCCTCAATGTCTTTTATTCATATCCTTTACATGTCTATACAGAAAAAGGTTCAAACCCACTCTTCTTTACTATATACAACATCTACTGCTCTATCATATCTATTCCAAATATCTATTCAAAATCAAAGGTCAATTTCTTTTAAATGTTTTGTCTTATCACTAAAAGATGTCCAAATACTTAGGACACATAATCTCTTTCGATTACATGATACCCCTATTATTTCATGCTTCATAGATGTATTGTCAGCTAACATATTTGTGTATAGATTCCATTTTGATGTTCTTTCCATACATGAATCTTAATGACAAATCAAACAAAAGTTTGGCCTTCTCTAGGTAGTTCTTAACTTTATACTACCTATCGTGAAATAACTTTTCGTCCCTTTTCCTCATCATTCCATTGCTTGTTGTAATAGCTTAACCTGAATTATTCTCATTATAGCTTTTAGTAAATAAAGAGTTTCATTATTTTGGCCTTTTTAATGGCAGGCCACCTTCAGTTTACCCTCAGCATTTACAAAATTATAAAATTGAATATATAACTACTTCTCATACATACTTATCTTCTCCTTTGTCTACTATCTTTAAATCCATAATTCTATGCCTAGACAAAATGCTTTTGCCATTCCAGTATTCACTTTCTACTTCTATGACAATATGCCCCTCTTTATTATGATTAAATACATGTGATGTCAGCTTCTTCATTCCTGCATTTCCTCCATTTGGACTTTCTTTGCATCTGTGAATCCCTTATAGGATTAATAAAAAATATTCCTGCATTTGTGTTTTCCCTTTATTGCTACATGTACTAACACCAATGCCTTAATCCAAACTTCTTCATTTAAACTTAGTTTAGCAAAAATCATGTTTGATTATTGTGGTTTTCTTACTACATGGTTATTCACAATTACTAGGATTTTCCTATTGCATTCAGAACATGTTAATTAAATTTGTTATCACATGAGTATTTCAACATTCTTTTCCCCTAACAAGCACTAACTATAAATATATGATTTCTCATTATCACGCTTTCTACTTATGACATAAAACTTCACAATGAACATGTTACACTCAAGTTCTGATTTAGTCTTAGTTTTTAGTTTAACAATATTATTCATTACAAAATAAGATCCAGCACTTTAACCATTATTACCAAGCAACATCTTTCTTCACAATATAAGTAATTACAAGTATTTTCACTTTCATTCACACAAAAGGCTATTAGGTTTGCATTCAAAACTCTACTTTCATGTTTTTTGGCTTCTCAATCTCAGCACAAACTTCTTTTAACTTTATGTCACATCATAATTTCGTGACAAAACTTCAATCACATTATCAACTTTTTAAAAAATGTTTTGCCTTATCTAGGTTGTCAGAAACTTTTCAATGCCTAATATCAAATGGCTTAGGCTCCATTTTCTTTAATCTACCAATGCCTGGGATATTTGCTCTTCCTGATCTGAGCACTTCCACCTTATACTAAAAAAATAGTTACACCATCTTAGGCCTTAGACTACTAGCCTAGCTTTACTTTTCTTACATGCACTATCAGTTTTTTTTTTTTTACACTTTTCCTCATAAACCTGGTAATGTATATTTTTTTAATTATTGCCTTGCATGAAGACCCTCACTTTATACAATTAATCACGTCTCTCTATGTGACAACCCTGAGCAATGAGACAGTTTTCTAAACTGTATTTCTAAATTATAAATTCCAAAATATACTTCTAATTCTAATTCATTAAATAAGAATGATAAAATATATAATAGAAATTATTCTAATTCACTACAATTTTCCCCGCCAAATGGAATGCACTTCTACATCTATATAACTTTGCATATACAGCCTCCACTTCTTCATACCCTTCCAATCACTATCTTCCATATAACACTTGGCTACTCTAAATAATGTCTACAACTACTTTGATTAGCCAGCTACATGATGGTACTGATAGGTGGAAAATTGTCATCCGAATTCATAGGAAGTGGAATATTTTCCATAAATCAACACCCAATGAACTATTCTGCATAACCATGATCTTAGTCGACGTTAAGGTGCTTTGTAATTTATATGATACTATTTACTCATTTTAAATCTGTATAATGTTTAATGCTACTTTTATTGATCTCTCCATCATTTCTTCCCTTTCATAGATATGCTTCATTTTTTCTCACAAGGAAACAAGATTTAAGCAAGTATGTTGAATAAGAGCCTTCATGATCAGTTTAGATCATTCCCTTTAGGAGGACACGTTTACTTCATTACCAACTTTGTGCTATCTAAAAATGAAAACCAATTTAAAGCAATCACTCATCCTTTTAAGATAGCATTCAGCCAATAAACATATATAAGGGAAGATGCAGCATCAATTCCTGACTTATTTTCATTCTTTCCAATATTCGAGATCAAGAAAGCTATTGATGAAAAAAATGGTTGACCACTTATTTAGTGAGTTTGCTTCATGCAAGTTTTGTTTCTTATATAAGGTGTATTACATAAATATCTAACTCCAAATCCATCATTTTATAGATGTCATAGGTTACTTGAAGAAGATAAGTAATCTTGAGGAGTATAGCAAGGATAATGAGACCAAGCACAAACTCCGTATATTGTTGGTAGACATGGAGCATGCTCAATTTTTCTTACATTTCTTTTCACTTTCTTTTGCCTATTATGACATTATGTTCAAGAACTTACTAAATATTGATGACCATCATCTTTGTTCTATAGTGATAATAATGTTGAGTTAGTTATATATGATGAATGCTCCACTGATACATACATGGCACAACTTGAACATAAAGAAGGCCCTATTGTGGTTGTTATCAATCTGTGCAGGATACGCTTCAATAAGGATGGTATTGATAGTATTTGGTTCCTTCATTTTCTAACTTTGCATCACGCCCCAAAAATAGAGGGTGACTGGCATAGGATGTGAATTATATCATACATCCTTTAAGCCTCACATCAAGAAAATTTTTCATTTTCAATAACATAATTAGATTTGTATTGAAATTATGACATCTTTAACAAGGATTGTTTTAATGAATGTTTTAATATTTTTATAAAAATTTTGACAGAACCTCCTTTATAAATAGGATATCCCGAAATCTCTATAACAGAAAATATTATAATGTGCATTCAATAAATTGGAACTATGTTCCCCAGCCACAGACAGTTAACATACTAAAACAAAATTAAGATCCTAGGTATAGTTAACGTGAAGCACCTAAAGCATAAATTTTAAAATAAAACATATAATTGAATATTTACATTAAAAGAGAAGGGATTTACAAAGATAAATATTTATCCAACACAGTTGCAAGCCTTTAAAGGTCGGCAAGAGGTCCAGCGTCAATTAATTAATCTAAGACCAAATAATTTCCAGTGAATAGCATCCCCAAAAATAAAATTTAACAGAGCAAAATAATAAGCTTACTATTATATGAAATAATTGAAAGGAAATTAATCCAAAATAATAACTCACAAGATCTAGAAATATCAATTATAATAATAAAACATGAATAAGTTAAAATTTATTGAATCTAATATGCAAAAGGAAAATAATTTACTCATAATTGAGTAAAAGTAGCAAACTTATTAACTGCAAACATTGAAAATTCAAA
The DNA here is from genome assembly GCF_029017545.1 of Prosopis cineraria. Lineage (NCBI taxonomy): Eukaryota > Viridiplantae > Streptophyta > Magnoliopsida > Fabales > Fabaceae > Prosopis > Prosopis cineraria. The sequence goes on from NW_026555352.1 coordinate 18,436, forward strand.
TGTACTAGCTGAGCACAATCAATATAATATAATCATGAATTTGAAAGTTAAGAAGTTCCATATAACTTTAAAGTACTAAACCGCCAAATTGATAATAACAAAACAGTTCAACTCTTCAATTCTTAAATAAACCACCAATCAATATAATATAATAACTTTAAAGAAAATTAAATAAATAAATAAATAAATAAACAAGAGTACCCTTTATTAAATAAAACCAATAAAGTGTTTATTCACAAATCAATTAAAAGCTTATATTTTTAAGGACTTTTGCAAAACAAGTAACAAATATGGACACATAGCCCATGAGGGTAAAATAACCAAACGCGACTCGTGCTACGAAAACAAATGTGAACACACCAGTCCACAAGGGTAAGTAACCAAATGCGGTTGAAACCATGAAACAAACGTAGACACACAGTCCATGAGGATAAGGCTAACCAATCGCGACTCAAGGCCGCAAAACAAACGTGAGGGCAAGGCTCGTGAATAACAAACCTGAGAGCAAAGCTAATGAAAACCAAGCTAGCTAGTCATTAACTAAGGCACACTAAGGGCTAACAGAACCGCTGTTAGCGACAGTGTTCTGCTTAAAGTCCTCATGAAATCACTTTTCAAACATGCGAGAATAATCATTTTTGAAATACAATATGCATTCTCAATACCAAACTCGCATGAATCATTTCAAATCTCAAAGTTTGCCAAAACAATGTTCCATAGCAAATGTATAAGCTTTTAATAGTTGAGTAACTAAGAATTTCTAGAGTAAAATAAACAAAGATGACTCCATCGATTTTGAAAATATATTTCGTAAAAAAAATACATGCATATACCATAATTTAATTAACTTTCACCATCATTCTCAAATTTTCAGAACCAAAATGATTTAATTAACAAAATACATAATATTCATCGTAGTTGTTAAAATGATTTATATGAAAAATGTAACATTTTCAAAAACAGACTACTTTTATTGAAAAATATGGGGTGCTATTCACTTACCTGCTAAATTCCGGATCTAATGATTTCCTTCCTCAATTCTTATTAAGGGACTCATCTTCCACATACCCTATATGAATAAATGAAACTTCAATTTGCTTCCTATAGTTATATAAACTTTATTCCACTACCAACACAATCTCAACCAACTGAAGTATTCAAAATTCCATAAAATCAAAATTCATATCTTAATGGTTTATCAAATATCATCACTTACCACCAATTTACCTCATATTATTCTAGTCATAACTACTATTTATATAAGATATGATTTTCTCATACCTTGTATCGAACACCTTGTGTGAAAAATTTCCAACCACCCACAATTAAATTTATCATGCTTATTTTATCCATTTCTCAAACATCTTAAATGTATTCTCAAGATCAAATGATAAACACCACTATACGTATAAATTTATGAATTACACAACATAAATCTTCTACAATTTCAACTAGCCACACTATAGCTCAAGAATCAAACTCTTTACAATGCTCAAGCTAAAACTCGCGTAAATAAAATTTGAATCAATCATACCTCTCATCCCACTAAATAGAATTTCAAAAAAGTCCAAATCTAGTAAAACTCTTCAAACAAGCATCTTACTAAACACCTTATAAGCACCAATCTCAATCTCATGCCTACACCCTTCCCTTCTAACTTCATCCCACCAAATCCTCAAAATCAATCAATCCAGACAAAATTACTTTAACATAAAATTAAGACCCACATATACCATCATGAACCTTTAAGATATTTTTCTAACTCAACTTTAAATTTTTAATTATTTTTTCCACACAGCACAAACGAAGGCAGAACCGAAAGAAAAGTTTGAAATTTCATCTCCATCACTTCACCCACTCACACACACAGAATTTATCTAAGGAAGGAGAAGAGATTAAAGCTCCTTACCTCATATAAACCCAAATGCACGAATAGGGAGAGGAAGAAAAAAATTACACCTATACAGAGGAGTAAAAGGAGACTGTCGTTGAGTACAAAGAAGAGATGAATAGATCAGAGATTGATAAAACAAGCAAAAGAAAGCAAACCATCTTACACTCATCCATACAGTCACCAATAGCGGAGACGATCGAGTTTTGTTGAGTTGGAATAGAAGAGAAGAAAGGAAATAGAAACTATGAGTTGCTGGATCAGTGTCGGATGAAGCTACCACAATCACGCCGAATGAAGGAGGAGGTGAAGCAGAAGGACCAAGTATCAGAGCTTCCCTCTCTCTCTCTCTCTCAGTCACAGTCTCTGGAAAAATCGAAGAGAAGGAAGAGAATATATCAGATTTGAGAGAGGGGTAGATTGGTAATTTCATAGAGCAAAAGGCAAAAATAATTCTCCTTTTGGCTTCCAGCAGATTCAAACTCGGGATCTATCAAGGGAATACTTGCACAGCCACCACTACGCCAGCTTCCCTTCTTGACATATTTGTCCCAATAATTAATATATTTACAATCAATACACATTATTATATATTTAATTTTTTTCTTAAAATTTTTGGGTAATTACACTTTGTATTTATTCAATCACACTAATAAATCAAGTAATTTCATATTCTAATAGAGAGACCCCAAATATCCAACTCCGTTAATGCTACTAAGGTTCTTTATAATTTAGCCATAAAAGAGGTGAAGGAGATTATAGATAGGTTAGTTTTTCTCTAAGTTTGATTAAAAATTTTGTGGGTGTCGACCTAAAAGAATAATTTATATAACATGTTTAATGATCACTTATATGTTTATATTATGATTAGTGTGAAGGAGATGACATCACTAATGATATGTACCTTCGATTAGAGTATCAGCCTACCATCAACTCAAACTCCAACATCTAATATGATGAGAAACACAAGGAAAATAAACATTGCCTAAATTCATGACCAACTAGCTATTAGTATATTCACTAGCTGTGTGATTATCAGGCTAGACACTCGAAATGGTTGGAATTATGATAGGTGTTCAAAATATGCATCCAAGCCTAAGCCTCAAAATGGTTTTTTGTTTTGCCCATTGTGTAAAAAGAAGACTCCATTTGTTGAGACAAAGTAAATATCTAATTCAATTTATGATATATATATATATATATATATACTGGAACAAGTCTAATTTAAAATCTCAAATTTCTTGATTAGTTCATGTTAAGTTTGATTAATTTGTTCCTTTTTATAGGCTGAAATTACACTATACCATGGAAGAAGAAACTAGGAAGGTTACTGTTGTTTTCTAAGACAAGTTGGCTGTACAACTATTAAGACAAACAGTAACAAAGCTTAAAGTCATTCTTCATGAGGTATACAAGTTTTCCTATTTAGTATTGTGTGTGTATAATTGAATAAAGGTATCAGTTTTTGACCAAGACGTTAATTTACTTGAAGGATAAGCATTCCTGTGACTTCCCATATGAGTTGGATCAGCTGGTTGGTAGGAAAATGCTATTAAAGTTGAAATTAATGGCTATAATAAAGAATATACATCTTTAAGTATCAGTGTACTTTAGTACACTAAATGTGGCGATCTAATGAATCAATTCATTGAAGCAGTTGATGTAATTTTTGTTACACTCCTGTATAATATACAATACAATATATTAAGTACTTGATAGGGAGTTAGACATTTATAAGTATTTAGTTTTTAAGTGATGCACCTTATTGTTTATATAGGTAGAAGAACAATCTAATAGAGGTGTTGGTGAAGGTATCAAAGAAGTTTCTACTGAGGAAGATGTAGTTAAGGTGATATAATTTTATCTATACTTAAATCTTATATCATATGTTTTGTGTATTTCTAAACATCCTTTCCATTTGACAAGGAGAAAAGACAAATATGGAAAATCCTATTGTTGTCAAAAATAATGCCAAAGATTTGCCAACTAACTTTTATAGCAATGATGTTAATACCGAGCTTGATGAGATGGCTGTGTCCTAACTAATTACCACAAAAACTGTCCCTTCTACCACCTATATGAAGGGAAAGAGGAGAAATGCTATGAAGAGATCTGCTGTTGTTGATGAGATTGAAAAGCCTTCTCAAGTGCATGCATCTTCTGCCTCATTACTAAAGCCAATTAAAGTTATCAAGCAAGAAAAGTAGTGTAGAATACCAGCTTATAGCTAGGACTGCACTTTATGTATTAATGTTTATTATTGTTTAGTTTATGTTCTTTAGTGTCTGAGGTTGTTATGTTTTAGTTTAAGACTTTCAATGTTGTTGGTGTTTAGTTTTTCCTTATTTCCCTAGCTTCGTTGTTATGTTATTGTGTCATGTATTAGAACCAAATTATTGTTATCAAAGAGTGTTCTGTTTTTAATTTAATTTTGTTTTTTTTAAAGTATTCTATAGTGTTTAAACTCTGATGATATTAATTAACACTTCAACAAATCATCAGAAAAGATATTCAAAGTACCTGATGATGAATATAATGATGATAAGGATCAAAGAAATGAGAATTAATGAGTGCTTAATTAGCATTGGAATCAAGACAAATATCAATTAGATGGACAATAAATTAATAACCAATCATATGTTTTTGGATAATTAATTAAATAAATAAACACATGTTTTGCTAGAATGAAACCTAGGTAAGGCCTATTGATTTAATGCTAATTAAACATCTATATGGCTATGGAACATTACCATCTATCACATTTTTTGAAAATTATCTTATCTTTTGAAATTACTACACCTTTATTGAAATTTGATGGTTTTTAACATATCTCATGGGATACTCTAAATCGATTTATCCTTTGGAAAACATGCACTCAAGTTAAATTTTTATTATAACAAGTGGATAGTTAGGACAAACTTTATAGATTGATGGCCCAATTGAAAACATTGAAGGGACAAATGAGAAAGGATACTTGCTTTGACCTATGAACTTGACAATCTCATTAAGCCAATTACATAAAAAAGGAAAAAATACTTTTTCTGTTAACCCACCTTTAAGTTTGCAAACTACATACTTTACAACATATATGTATATATATATATTTCTTTATATGAAAATTTTAAAATGCTAGCAAGTGCTATCACTTTCACACATCATGGGTTCTGTGAACTAAAGAAATGGGAAACAAACACATCACATGCATCTCTTAAAGCAATTTGTTTTTTATTCACACGTGATAGGTACTTATATGCTTCAAACAAGGCTTATTTCTCCTCCAATTTCAGATTAACACCCCAAGTAGTTTCACTTTTCCATAATGTCGAGGAAGAGAAGAATCATTTTCTCATAAAATGGAGAAACACAAACACAGGAAGATAGATGCAAAAACATCATTTTTGAAACTGTCATAGGTTTGTTTATTTTGTAACCACTAAAATGCATTCACATATACCTAAAGCTTGTCTCAAGCATATCTTGTCTTTGCTGATGATAGATAACACGCAACTTAGTAATAGTCCTCAATCCATTCAAAATATCTCAACCTATCTGACCAGCCTAGAATGCAGTTTTTGATGTACACAGTCGAATGCAATATTCTCACAAGATATGAACAAAGTATCAAAAACTAGATAGAAAAGAAGAGCTTTGAAGGACTTGACAAATGTAGCAACAAATTTGTGTCAAAGATTTCAAACCATACCGGAAGCAGGAGAACATATGGTTGGTTTAAGTTCATATCTTTGTTTTCCTATTACAATATCTTGACATACTATTTCTTCATGTCATGTCCCAAAAATAGAAGGTGATCGGCACGGGTGTGAATCACTTACACATTCCCGTAAGCCACGAAATGAAAATTTATTCCATTTTTACAAAAAAAAAGAATGAAAATTAATCAAATTTATGAGAATTAAAATAATATATATATATATATATATTTTAAGCTAATGTCATAAGAAAGTGTCGACATTTTTGTAAAAATTTTGGCAGAACCTCCCCTGTAATTAGGATCTTCCGAAAATTTTGCAACAAAAATTTCTATAGATAGTGGTATAAATCAGGAGCATAGCTCCTTCCAGCCAGCAAACAATGTACAAACCAAAATAAAGTCTACCAATAATCTATGTTGAGCATCTACTCTTTCTTTTAAATCAAAAAGACATACAAATTATATATTTACATTAAAAGCAACAATACCAATCAAAAATGTCCACCCACTGTAGCTAGGTTGCCTTTCAGAGGTCAAGGGGAATTAACGTCAGCTAACAAATCTGAGACTAAAATAAGTTTTCCAGTGAATAGCATTTCTATAGTAAAATTCGTAAAATTTAAAATCGATAAACTCTAATAATAGTGCCAATTAATTAAAATAATTTCTCAAAATTTTATAAACCTGTAAGTCATAACCTTAATTGAAAAATTTGAATAAGTTGAAAACAATTTATGCTATAATGCTTAAAGAAAATAATTTACTTACATATAATTTAAAGTGGTAAAATTGTTAGCCAAAATGATGTAAATTTTAGAAAACACTTTAATCAATATTTAAAATTTTTGAGAACTCAACAGAACATGTTACAAATGTGAACACACAATCCACGAGGGTAAATAACCAAACACGGCTTATTCCATGAAAACAAATGTGGACACATCAGTCCATGAGGGCAAGTAACCAAATGCAGTCAAAGCTACGAAACAAATGTGGACACACAGTCCACAAGGGTAAATAACTAAACGCAGCTTATGCCACGAAAACAAATGCGGGTGCAAAGCCCACAAATACCAAATGTGAGAGCAAAGCTCACGAAACAAACTAGCTAGTGTTTAACCACAGCGCGCTACGAGCTAATAGAACTGCCATTAGCAGCAATGTTCTGTATAGAGTCCTCTTAGAAATTTCGTTTCAAACATGCGAGAGAAATAATTATTTTTGAAGTCAAATTTTCATCATCAAGATTAAATTTGCATGAATTGCTTCAAATATATGAAACTTGCCAAATTGATGCATCATAGTAAATGTACAAACTTGCACTAATCATGTAACTAAGAAATTTTGAAATTCAATAAACAAAGGTGCCTTTATCAACATTAGAACTATATTTCTTAAAAGAAAATGCATAAATCATAACGTAACTATCCTTTATCATTGTTTCAAAATTTCTAAAACTAACATAATTCATAAAAATGAAATATTTCAATAAAAGAGTTTTAGTAAATAATTATAAGGAATGCTATTCACTTACACGTTGAAGTTCTAAATTCTCGAAAATATTCTTCTTTTAATTCTTGTCAGGGTCATGTTCTTCTACACACCCTATAAAGTAAAAACATATACAATTTTAATAACTTTTTAATTTATAACACAATCTCTATCAATCACCATTTAAAATTCCAAACCAAATTTATGATTTAAAGTTAGTTCAAGCATTATCATTCATTCCTCTTACTTCCTTCTTAAAACTTTAGCCATGCCATTCTATTTTCTTGGAATAGGAGTTTTCTCGCAATCTTTGCACCACTTATCTTAGGTGCATTACTTCTACCTCTTCAAATTTTAAACCTTCAACAATTCACCAAAAATAAAAATCCAAATATACAAATAACTGCGTACAAGCCCATAATTAAATTCCTTTATAGATCTACAGGTGAATTTCTAAACCAATAATTCCCATTAATATTTAGAAGTTAAATTTTATTTCCTCTTACAAGCCCTTCAATGACATCTCATAGGCACCAACAACATATCTAAGCTTGTCTCTTCCAATTTCACCCTAATAAATTTTTTTACCATTAACCAAATCAACAAAATCAATTTAACTCCAAAATTATGACCCATATATTTCACCATCATTCTTCAATACTAATGCACACACACACATATATATATATTTGATCATGGTAGCAATAGAACACACAAAAAAAATTTATAATCTCCTTAATACCACCCCAACCACTCACACGCATAGATTTACGAGGAGAAGAGATTAAAGCTTATAACCTTGAATGAATCAAGATGCACGGACAGAGGAAGGAGAACGATTCTAAACAGTAAAGAAGAACGGTTGAATCAGCGACAGAGGTGGATGAATAGCAGCAACTCGTAAACGAAATCACAGCTAAGGCGAACAGACGAACACAGCGTCAACGGTGACCCACGCAAATGATGATGCTTCCCAAATCTCTCTCTCAGCTCAATTACACTGGACAATGGCGAATGGATAGAGGGAAGAAAAGAAAATTCTTGAACACTGAACAGGGGAAATAGATTTTAGTAACAAACCTCCAACGAGCACTCCAAATCTTGCATACTTCCCTTCCCACTAACAGACTCACACAGTGGTATATGGCGAGCTAGAAGTAGTGAAGAACGGAGAGGTTTTGGCCAACATTAAGTAGCAAGAAAATAAACTCCAACTCCTACAAGCTATGGACAAATTGACGATAGATGCTCACTCGGTGATGGTTGACTTACATGAACAGCGGTACGACTAGTGGTTGAGACGAAAGAAAGCTAAGATCGACGGTGACAGAGCAATGGTTCGGTCCAAATCTCTCAACTCTCCCTCTGCTCCAGAATAATTGAGAAAGAAGGAAGAAAGAGTTCAAAAAATCTGATAGAACTAAGGGCAATTTGGTAATTTCACATAGCTAGAAAAAGGCAAAAATTAACTCTTCTTTTGGTCTCTTCTAAATTCAAACTTGGGACCTAATATATGAAGGATTGCTCAGCTGCTACTAGACCAAGTCTGTAACTTGTTATTTTTATCCCAAGAACTAATATAAACACCCTTTAAGCAAGTTGACCTATATATTTATTTATTTATTTTAAATTTTGTCAGGGTTATTATACCTCATCATTTTCTACATTGCATAACTAATTAGAGAATGTTTATTAGCGAAAAAGTGCTAGGTTCAAAGCTATTGAGATTGGTAACCAAAAACATTAGCAATCAAACCACTACACAAATATCAATTGGAAAATCCAGTAATAGAAAGCACAAAACAAAAAAAGGTATAGTCCCATCCCCACTGTAAATTTAATTTTTAAATAAATATTTTATTACATCACTTGATTATTTTATACATTGAATGAACAAGGTCAACTTAATTATTTACAGTTATCATGAATCCAAATAATATTAGGATCAATGACCAACCTTCTAGCTTAACAGGTAAGACTATTTTCATTGTTATTGCAAGGACATTTGATAATAGTTTCCACGATACATGAATTGTTTTCTTATAGGTCTTGAAATCAAATATAAAGATTTTCAATTCAATTATGATTTTAATAATGACCAAATTCATGATGATAGTGAACACTCTAATGGATAATCTGGAGGTAATATATGTTTTCATTTATTTAAGTTATTTCTAGATAAGTAATTACTTTATGATTTATATATTAAAAATATATTATCTCAATTTATAAATGTATAAATATTATTTTATGAATAAGTTCTATTTCTTTTGTATCGATTTTTTTTTTTACATTTTTTCTAGATGAATCGGATACCATACAAAATCATAACATTGAGGATAATTAAAATGAAGGCATTGCACTAGGTATGCATATCATCTTCGTCATAATATTATGAACTGTTACTTATAATTTTATAATTAATTGCTTATATGTTATAAACATTATATTTTACACTTTGGTATTTTTGAATTGCATATCTCCATAAACTTCCTATTATATGCATAAAAACTTTTTAATATGTCAAAGTACATTAACCTATCATTAAAAAAGTAGCTACCTCATTTCATGATGTTTCAATCACTATTTGGTGGTCTTTCACAAACCTTTCATGGATAAAATCAATTATATTTATAATGTCAAATATATTCATGAATATATTTATTTTTGATTGGTACCTACAATAGTATTTTTTAAAGAAATTATTATATATAAGCATTTTGTAATGTTCTATTTTTGTACCTCTTCATTTTTTGATTCAATATGATTTCTATTTATTACTCATCTTAGTTGGTTTCCCTTTATGTCAACATATAAGTTATCAATATATTATATCATCTTTTCTAAATCCTTATCAGAACAATATTTATTCTAATCTTGTATCACTTTAAGTAATAAGTACTAACTTATTAACAATAATATATAGAATATATAGATGAAGGTGATCCTACTGAAATATGCATATTTTATGGAGTTGAACTATGCTTGAATGAGCGTGTCAAAAAGGACACATTTAGAAGAACCATGGAATTCTCAATTTGCTGCCTTAAGGGCAAGGTTGTATTACCAACTACATATCCACCACCACCAATGTTAGAGAGATTATTCTTTGACAAGAAGTCTATGCATTCAAAGGATTTCTTAGCAAATATAAGACAATACAACATGTTTTCATTTACATCTATGGGTGGAAAGATCAACCATTCAATTAACTCTGGTGGTGGTCCTTATTCTGTTATATTGTCTGGAATGAATTACCATATGATTGGAATTTTACTGCCCTTGGAAGGAGCTAGACTTATGTACTAACAACTATACATTTATGATACTGAAAATGAAGTTACAAATAGAATAGCTACAATAAGGTAATTTCCCTTTTCAAAATTTTATCATATTTAATAATAAAAGTTTGATAAATACTAACATTGGCATTTCAATTATATCAGCAACCATCATATAGGTTTGAAGATTGATCATGTTATAGTTCATCTTCTTAAAGATGTCTTAGATGAGTTCAATCCTTTTATGAAGCAATACCGAATGATCTCGTCACTAATCATAAACAATGCCTCCAATAAATTGAAGTTATGCTTGATTGGTACAAGGCAGCATGAGGGTCATAACTACAATCTTCTGTCCACTTCTGAAGTTACAGCATTAGTCGTTGGCGATATAGACATGTCATTTGGTAGGAGAGATATTATCATAGAAGAATTATCAGGATCTCCTCAACGTATCAGTGGATTGCATGCATCTAATCTTCCTCTTCAATATCCTATTCTATTCCCATTTGGTGAGGATGGATATAGGGATGATATTGATTGTGGACACTGTATTTTATACGGGCATTTTTTTAAAATTAATAATAAAATAATAATAAAAAAATACAAAAATGAAATTTAACCCTTTTTAGGATTATATTTTCAAAATTAAAAAAAAAACACTTTAATTAATAGGGTTTAATATTATAATCTGCTGATTAGAATTTTATTTCTTTAGCTCATTAAAATAACTAAATATAATAAATATAAAAAAATGAAAATTCAATCCTCTAAAGATTATTTAAAAAAAATAATAATAAACAACTAAAAAACTATGGTTAAGTATATGTGTGTGTGTAAAAACCGAAGGTTCCAGCATTTAACCATCCATTCTGGTCCTTCATTTTGAAAACACTAGATGAGTAGAAAGGAAGCTTCACACAGCAGCATGCATACATAAAAACAGCACACATGAAATGCAAAAAAAGAAGCAGAAGCACAGACGCATGCTAGCACACACGCAGAAACACGAAAAAACACAGACACACGAGAAACCTGCTAAACACAACAGCATGAAAATAGCACAAAAAAAGCAAACGCAGAGAACACACACACACACGCAAAATAGAGGGGACGTAGAGAACACACACACGCGAGACAAAGTGTGCACAGTGAACACACGAAACACACGCACAGCACGTAAGCTCTTCACACGTAACTCTCCCTGTTTCTGCTTTAAAAGTGAGCAGGAAGAGGAGAAGAAAAGGAGAAGAGGAAGGAGAGACTAAGAAAACATTAAAAAAAACTGGAGAGGAGAGACCGAGAAAACACAAAAAAAAACTGGAGAGGAGAGCACTGAAAATAGGGGACTAAAAGAGAGAAATAAGAATGAGAAGAGAGAGACGAAAAGGAAGATTGGAGGAGGGAGAAATGGAGAACATGTAAAGAACTGGGGATGAGAGGCATAGACCGAGAAAGGATAACAGAGACAAAGGAGAGAGTCCGAGAGAGGATGGAGAATGAAAAGAAGACGAAGAGTGAGAGATGAGAGAGAGATGGAATAAAAACAGAGCATCGTGATGGACGAAAAAAGAAAGAAATAGAGCACCGAGAAGTAGAGAGAAAATTGAGAACGAGAGTTTGCCATTGACGTCAAAGATGGACACAGACTTGAGTTCTAAGAATGTCACGAAGGAAAAGGGTCCTGTGATCGAAAAATCTGAGTAGAGAAGACTCACATGCACCAAATATGGAGAAGAGTCTGCCATTGACATCAAATATGGACACAGACGACCCTTTTGTTTTCAGTTCTTTACACTGGAACCCAATCCTCTCTTCCTTCCTGTTCTTCTTCATGCAGACACGTTCTTCTATGTTCAGATAGGGAGTGGAAAGCTGACCTGGGCATATGATGGTGATACTGGAACGGTGAATCTATGTCGAGGTGACATCTACATGATTGGCACAAGCTTTATTTTTTACTTATAATGTTCTTATAAGCACAGAGACACAAACCTTGGGTTTTTACAAGGTGAAGCCTTAAGGCTAGTGCAACTTGAAGACGTGGTCATTGGCAATTAAATCAGGTAATATTTAAATTATGTCATCTCCCTTAATCTAGATTCATTGATGAACATATATATATATATATATTGATAGATGCTAAGAGTGTAGACTGATCCAAATATATGTTCAGGCATTAAAAATTCATGAATCAAATATTTGTTTTAGAATTTAGAACATACTTGAGAGGTGTTTGACAAAATAAAAAAAGAAGAAGCCTGTGAGAATGTCGTTGATAATTTGTTGGGTGATTGTGGTTTGAAGCCGTGTCTATCATGGTTATGATCTTGCTAAAATTTATGCCAAATATAGATTTTTTAGAATATATCCCTAGGTCAAAAGAATAATGAACTGTCAAAATAATTTATTTCTCTATTCTTTCCATTGCTTTCATTGCATGAATCGTTTAGCCAACCATAATCTTATGCACCGATTGCAAATGCAAATATCTTGATTATCTATTTGTTGTGTGAGATTTTAAGAATCTCCATAGGCATTTAAAATGATCCTATATCGTGAAAATCAATAAGATTTTGCAGTTATGAGGATTAATTTTGTATATAATAATATGAGTTTCAAAGGCCCATCATTAAAATTAACTCTTTTTTATGTATAATTTAAATTAATAAAATATTTAAGTCTAATGAGAGATTTCAAGAATCTTCGTTGAGATTTAAATTAACTACATCATCGTATGGGATAATAAATCCTCGTAGATGATGTAATTATCACTTTATATACAGTAAATAAATAAATAAATTTTTGTAAATAAAATTAAATGTTTTTTATATAATAAAAATAATTAATTAAATTAACATATTAAGCCTTTTAGTCATATGAGATTTTTGAATGTCTATAGACCTCTAGAATAATCATCTTACCATGAAAGTCAATAAGACTTCACAAGTATAGTGATTAAGATTTTTATGTTTAAAAATGTAAATTGTACGATTACACATTAAAAATGTGCTTAAAATATTTACTTTACTTCACCCTTTTATCACGAGAGATTTTGAAATCTTTGCAGATATTTAAAATAACTGTATTATCGTATGAGCTAATAAGGCTCTGCAAGTATAGCAGTTAAATTTTCTAAGAAAATAATAAAACATGAAAAATACTTTTAAAACTCTTTTCTTTATTTCAAAAAATTTAAAAATTGAGAAAATTGTTAAAATTAAATCACTTTTTACAATTTAAAACACACACATCAAAATTTTAGAAAATTATTTTTTTCACAAAAAGGTGAATTATTTCTAATTAATTTCTCTTCAAAAAAATATTTTCACTAAAAATTTTCAAGCCCAAACTACGTGGACTTTGATCCCTATCACAGGGTACGTAGGTCTCAGAGCCAAATTCTGAGTCAAGTCCTCCCCATAAATAAATAAATATTTCTCGCTTAATTGTTATCATTTTTATATCAAACACATGAATATAAAAGGGATAATTAAAATAATTTTAAAAACATATTAATATCGCACAACAAACTTTAGGTAACTGTTATTACGAATGGGTGTTGTAGGGTGCCTAACACCTTTCTCACACTCAACTGACTCCCGAACCTTTTTTTTAAATTCGCAGACCATCCTTATCCACCTTTAAATTGTTTTCCAATATTTTCCTCAAAATCTTGGTGGCGACTCCCATTTCTCCGGTCTTCCTTCCGATGGTCGGAACCTCCACTATCGCGCCGTCCACGTCGCATTTCCAGGTGTGACACTAAAATATTATTTTTTTTTGTAAATCATTTTTAATAGCAATAATGTGATTATTTGATATTTGTTGATTAAAATTAATTGATTTTGACAAATTATCTTTACCAGATTTAAAATGTTATTTGATCAATTAAAATAAGTTTGGACTTTGATTATGAGGTTTTTTTTTATTCTATCAAATATTAGATTAATACAAAGAACAATTAATGCGAGTTCGATATTGAAAGTGAAAATTTTATTTAATAATTATTATTTTCTTGCATGTTTGAAAAAGAACTTAGAGGGGATTTTATGCAGAACACAAGTTGCTAATGGCAGTTCTGCTAGTCCTTGACGCACTATGGTCAAATACTAACTAGTTTGATTTTCATGAGCTCTATTCTCACGTTTGTTATTAGTAGGTTTTATACTTGCGTTTGATTTCGTGGCCTCAAGCTGCATTTGGTTAGCATTACCCTTGTGGGCTGTGTGTCCCCATTTATTTTGTAACTCAGGCTGCGTTTGGTTACTTATCCTCATGAACTGTGTGTTCACGTTTGTTTTTATGGCATAAGCTGTGTTTGGTTATTTACCCTCGTGGAATGTGTGTCCACATTTGTGAATTGTTCTAATAAATTCCTAGAAATATGAATTTTTAGTTAATTGATGATTTCACACCCTATTGATTTTTTTTTATTTGCAAATGTTATTATTTTTGTTTATGTATGCATTTAATTATTTTTACTTGTCAATATCAAATGTTAAAATGGCTTGTTGTTGTAAATTTAAAGTTTCTTGACATTGAAGTTTTGTGGAACTTTTATTTTGGGCTTACAAATTTGTTTACATTGAATTACTTTATCTTTAATTTATGTAACTATTATATTTATTCACTTTAATGTTGCAACGTGCTATGGTTGAGACATTATTTACTGAAAAATATTTTTGGTCCTAGATAGCTTGTACCTACATCAGATCATTCAAGGGATTTTGCTATTGGATTGAAGTTGAGGCATCATTTTGGTTAATATCTATTTTTGATGTAAAAATTTTAATCTATATATATGTGTGTGTTGTACTTTTATAAATAATGTTATAGGTTTTGTATTGTAAAATTTTGGGAGATTTAATTTTCATGGGACATTTTGTTGAAATTTTTACAAAAATATTAAGGCTTTATTTAAAGAAAAAGTATTTTTAAAATAGAACATTTCTTGAATTAAGCTTAAGGGATGTGTGTTTAGGTGCATATCTCATGCCAGTCACTTTTATATTGTTGGACGTGACAAAAGGAAGGAGAACGAGGAGAAAAATAGAGGACAAAGTTTTTGGATTTCTAGACCTCCCTGTCTCTAGAAGTTCGAAAAGAAACTAATCCAGATCTCAATATAACTCCCACTAAGCCAACACTCTCTCTTGATATATTTGTTCCAAGCATAATAAAAATACAATCAAATTAGCTAAGCATAAATTTTATTTGACTAAAATTTCTGGGTTATTACAATGTTTGTGTTAAATTTTGAAAAATAAAGATGCAAAGTGTTTCTAGCTTAACTGGAAATACAAGGGGGTTTCACCATGTATCAAACCGAAGGCCTCTGGTTCAATCACAGAGTGGGACGCATTTTTTCAAATTCAAATTGTAAAGGTGACATGAATTATAAGGAAATGGTAGCACATGGATGACCTAATGGTTAGAATTGGAGGGAGATGCCTGGTGGTGGGTTTAAAAGTAGGGTATGATATATAACAAGATTTTTTAATAAAGAAATCAATAAAATTAATAAATTAAATAATAGTGACGGATCTATTTATTTTAGTGACGGATACATTTTCGTCATATAGATTAGTGATGTTGTATTTATGGTGGATTTGGTGACAGAAATTTCTATCACTAAATTAAAAAATTAGTGACAGATTTTGCCATTTAATGTCTGTCACTAATATCAATTTTTCTAATAGTAAAAGACTAAGTTATAATAAAGTTAAAACTATAAGAATCAAGTTAAAATAATTTAAAGTTTGGGTATTAAATTATAATTGAGCCAAAACTACATGAATTAGATAATTAATTTTATTGGAAAACAATATAGTATATGTATTTAGTCCATATATTCCCTAAGTAGCTAGCCTTTCTTAAGGAACAAGTGATGTGATATAATTGAGCCATTATGTTTCTAGTAGACTGAATCTCATTATAACCAAATAAGACAGCATAACACATTAATAATGGGAAGTTCAGAGATTCCACGGGAGCACTTGGCTTCCCTCCTCCCATTTTCCCCTCCCTCCCAACCCTTATTACATCTGGACCACTAGATTAGAGATTCATCTCTGTAGATAGTTCACTTGTCATAGGAACCTTTGGAGCTCTTTTTTCTTCTGAGTTGGCTTAGCCTCCAAGATATCTCTTGCCTCCTACATTCTTGCTTGATCCCTTTCTAATGCATTAGAAAAATCCTATATAAAGTTCCCTGTTTGTATACCAAGAACACAATTTTGAGGATTCAGTTTCCAATTGTATTCTCTCATCCTCAAGAAACTCTTCCTCAAGATGGTCCAAATTAAATATTTTAATTTTAATTTTGTATTTATTAAAATAAAAAAATTGTAAAATTTTTATTAAATTTAATCACCCGTTTGGACAATCTCAAATTTGATATGGATGGTTCAAAATTAAAATTAATTTTTTTATAATTTTAATATTAATTTGAACCATTTATATTAAATCTAGACTATTCAAACTAGTAATGAAACATATTTATTAAAATAAATTTATATTTTTTAATAAATACAAAAATAAATATATTTAATATGAATCGTCTATATATATTAACTCTTGACAGTCTAGATTTAATAGAAGGTGGGAAGAGTATAGGAGTAGGGAGGAATGGGAAGCCAAGTCCCCCTGGAGATATCATTAAATTTTGGATAATGATACGATTACTATTATAAGTCTATTTTTTCTATCTATCCCTCTTTGATTGGTACCTATCTAAATTTATGATTGATTTACAAGGACGCAGGTAATCTTTTTTTTTTTTTTAGGTCATTTTATTTCAGGTGGTGGCTAATCTTTGAATTGTAATTTGAACCAGTGATTAAACTAGTTGAAACATCAGTTTGTATTAGCTCAGCGTTAACCATGGTAGACCCAATAATATAAATTAATAGATTTTAAATAATATTAGCTTAAAATAAATATTTTAAATACAAAATGGAAATATATATATATATATATAGAGTAAGGAAAAGAGGCAATTCATCATTATTTCTTAGTTTCCATCCAAAATGTATCACATACTTGATGATTTCTAATGTTAGGATATATACATTTTCCATATTTCTAATTTTAGGATAATTTCTCATTTGAAATAAGTCAATTTGTTCATTTTTCTTCCTCTATGCTTAAAAAAAGGTACAAATATGGATAGACTGCGATAGTTAATTGCTTATTCCAAGTTCAATTTATGAACATGGATGGGCACTTATTTAATTTTGAATATTAAAATACAATGTATTATTAATATTTTTTATAGAGTATTTCAATATGAAAAATAAATATATTAATTAAAGACACATACTTGATCTTAGTTATATGATATGCTCAAAGGTACGGTATTGTATGATCAACAGATCATTTTACTACTCCAAAGATATTCCAGCATGCTTTATTTTCTTCTCCAATCTTCAACAAACATAATTTCCAAAATAAATTATATTATAACAAATTAATAATGGAAATAAAAAATGACATTGAAAAGTATTTGGAAGAGAAATTATGTGTATGTTGATCATGAAGTCTTTACAGGAATATATACAGAACGTGTGCGTAACCGACGCTAATCAAATCCCATGATATCCATATGTAATACACTGTATCTCATAATATGCTCACTCACATAATGTACAGTTATAACCAATATATTCTCTAATATAATATTTTGACCGTATCAACTCTATCACTCCCCCTCAAGTTGGAGCATGTAAGTTTGCTATGCCCAACTTGCCCATGAGTGTTTGCAGCCTGTCCTAATCCAGTGCCTTCGTGAACATGTCCGCTAGTTGGTTCCTAGTCCAAACCTTTCGTGGTAAGATTTCCCCTGATTGATATCTCTCTCTTACAAAATAACAATCCATTTCCACATGTTTGGTTCGCTCGTGGAATGTTGGATTCATGGCTATGTGTAAGGCGGCCTGGTTGTCACAGTATAGTGGTGTTAGACCCTTTTGTGATGCTTGTAACTCACCAAGTAGCCACCTCAACCATAGTATTTCACTATCAGTGGAGGCCATTGACCTATATTCTACCTCAGCTGAGGATTTTGCTACCACACTTTGCTTCTTTGTTCTCCAAGATATAGGTAATCTCCCCAGTGAGACAAAGTAACCTGTACATGAGCATCGTGTTAAAGGACACCCTGCCCAGTTAGCATCATAGTAAACCTCCAACTGCATGGATCCACTTGATGTTAGTAGGATTCCTTGCCCTAGAGTTTGCTTTAAATAATGTAGGACCCGCTCAGCTGCTATCATGTGTGTCTGCCTTAGTGAACCCATGAACTGACTGAGTTAGTTAATAGCATACACGATGTCGGGTCTTGTTATAGTTAGATATTAGAGTTTACCAATCATCCTCCTATATCGAGGGGCATCTACATGAGGATCATTCTCGTCATGTTATAATTTACAGTGTTGTTCCATAGGGAACAACCTGGGATGATAATTCTCCATTTTAGCCTTGTTTAGTATGTCTAGAATGTACTTTCGCTGACTTAACACAAATCCTTGTGATGATTGTGCCACTTCAATACCGAGGAAATACTTTATCTTGCCCAGGTCTTTAATATTGAACTTCTTATCAAGAAATTGCTTAGTTTCTTGTATTTTACCAAGGTCATTTCCTGCCACGATAACGTCATCTACATAGATAAGACAGGCAATGTAAGACCCTCGAGCTTGATAAACCAACAGTGAGTGATCTGTTCTGCTTGACTTGAACCCAATGTCCCTCAAGGCTTGAGTAAACTTGTGGTACCAATTTCTAGATGCCTGCTTCAACCCATATAAGGATTTTCACAAACAACAGACACGTGTCTCCCCCTCATGAGTGAACCCTTGGGGAATTTGCATAAAAACCTCTTCATCAAGGTCACCATGAAGAAAAACATTGTTAACATCTAGTTAGTGGACATGCCAATGTCGTTTCGAGTCGACAGCCAAGAGTGTATGAACAGTAACAAGCTTTGTTACAGGTGTAAATGTGTCGTGATAATCCTCCCCCTCAACTTGAGTGAAGCCTCGAGCAACCAGTCGAGCTTTATAAGAGACAACTTCTCTATTAGGGTGAAATTTTGTTTTATAAACCCATTTGGAGTCAATGACATGTTTGTTGGGTGGCAGCACCTTTAATGTCCATGTCTAGTTGGTTTTAAGGTCACCATGAAGAAAAGCATTGTTAACATCTAGTTAGTAGACATGCCAATGTCGTTTCGAGGTAACAGCCAAGAGTGTATGAACAGTAACAAGCTTTGCTACAGGTGCAAATGTGTCGTGATAATCCTCCCCCTCAACTTGAGTGAAGCCTCGAGTAACCAATCGAGCTTTATAAGAGGCAACTTCTCTATTAGGGTGAAATTTTATTTTATAAACCCATTTGGAGTTAATGATATGTTTGTTGGATGGCAGCACCTCTAATGTCCATGTTTGGTTGGTTTCAAGAGTAGTGATTTCCTTTTGCATGGCGTCACGCCAATGCTGAAAATGACTGGCCTGATGAAAGTTATTTGGCTCATCATGAGCAGTGATGGCTGTGAGATATGCTTTATGTAAGGGTGAAATTTTTGTATAACTGATGAACTAAGATAGAGAGTACCTGATCGAGTGGCTTGATGGAGTGGTGGTGTCAAGTACAGAAGAGGGTGACACAGATGATGGTAATTCAACACTGTAATTGGCCAAATGCTAAGGCATAGAATGTGGTCATTGGCTTTGTCGAGGTACTGCTTCATCAGTTAAAATAGCATTGAGAGGCTCGATGCTACTGGAGTGGAGCATGGCATTATCACTATGACTAGCTTGCATACCCAAATTGGTGGGAGGAGGAGCACATGGCACTTGATGAGAATGAATTAATTCTTCATCATGGAATGCATGGACGGAAACTCAGAAGAGTGAGGATTGACTTTAGTTTAATCATATGGAAAGACGTGCTCAATGAAAATGACATCCTGAGAGACCAAACACTCTTTCTTTATAGGATCTAAAGCTTATAGCCTTGTTTTCCATGAGGGTAGCCAATAAAAACACAAGCCTTCCCTCTCTCATCAAACTTATCTCCTTTAATGGGGTTTCGAGCATAAGCTAGACAATTAAAAACTTACAGATATGAATAGGAGGGAGTTTTGACATGTAATACCTCATATGGGGTTTTATTATTAAGCACTGTAGATGGTAATTAGTTAATGATACATGTAGCTGTAAGCACGCATTCGCCCCAAAATTTGATTGGCAAATGAGCATGAAACTATAAAGCTCTGGCAGTTTCCAATATATACCTGTGCTTGCGTTCTACAACTCCATTTTGTTGTGGAGTATAGACACATGTAGTTTGCAAGAGGATCCCTCGCTTTTCAAAGAAACTCATCATGGATCGAGATTGAAATTCTGGTCCATTATCTGCACGCACTTGTTTGACACGCTTGTTAAATTGGGTTTCAATCATCTTAATGAACATAGGCAAATAGTATCCCACATCTAACTTTTGCTTCATCAAGTATATCTAGACCCCTCTGCTAAAGTCATCAACAATCGTTAAGAAATAATGAGCACCTGTCAAAGTGGCAACCCACATGTCGCAATAAATTAAATCAAAACAAGAACGTGACTTTATTAGACTGGTAGTAAAAGGTAAACGAGTCTGCTTGGCTTGAATACAAGAGTCACAATGCTTATTCTCAACATTTTTAAAGGAGTCAAAACATAAAGAGGTATGCTTCATTTTCTCTAGTGGTGTATGCCCCAATCTACTATGCAACAGATTATAATCTTCATATCGACATATGCTCATCGCCACACCCTTTTGTTACATCGGCTGCAGAAAATACAATCCATCAACACACCTACCCACTCTAATCAGGCTCCTCGAATGTAAGTTCTGAATTACACAAAAATCAGCCACAAAATTCACAACACAATTGCAATCTTTGGTGAATTTGCTTACTGATAACAAATGACATTTAAATTCTGGAATATATAAAACATCATTGATTGTTAATTTTGGTGTCAACACCATACTGCCAATTCCCTTGATTGGTACACTTACACCATTTGGTGCTCTTACAGGTGGGATCATGGCACGTCTTTTATTAATTAGTCGCGTTGCGTCATGAGTGATATGCACTAAATCCCTTGTATCAATTATCCAAAGGTCATCACTACACGCGTTACCTATCATATTGGCCACTAGTTGAGCTTGCTTTAATCCACTATCATCAAGATTGAAATAAAAAACGGCAGAAATGAAAGTTGATGAAAACGGCAGAAAACAAAAGCTGATAAAGATGCTAAAACGTTCTCCATTTAAAAGCATTCAAAAATCATTTGTAACCTGCGAAACCCCCATTTTAATTCTGTTGTTTCATTTCTGTTTTCGTTTGGCTATGACTCCAGTATAAATAGGCCATGGATCCAGTGTATTAAGCAGCCAAGTTGAAAAATAAACAAGAGTGCAATTTTTTCATTCAGTTTCTATACCATTTTGGTATCAAAAATGGTTTAAAGAGCGAGAGAGTGAGTTATAGTTGAGAAAGTACGCCGGAGAGAAGAGAGATTCAGAGGAGGAGTCCCTGACGTCTTCGAGTTTTGCAATCCAAGCATTTTCTCGAAAAACTAACATCACCATCATGCTCAGGAGGTCTGAAAACATGGAACAAGAGGTTCCCTATCATCGAAAAACACCTCCACGCACCTCCACGCACCTCCGTCTAAAGTCCACGCGCCTCGCCGCCAATCCACGCGCCGTCATGCGCCATCCGAAGGTTGAAGACGTTGACGTCATCTGCCACGTCAGCGAACTGATCGGTCAACGATAGGTCAGCCCAATAGCATTCTGCCACGTGTCATCCTCGCCACGTTACCAAACATAGTCAGCTAAAATTTCTAAAATTACACTTTTGCCCCTTTATTTTACCTGAATTTCATTTTAACCCTTATTTTTTTTCATAAATTGCAATTTGACCCCTCATTCTTCCAGAATCTCCATTTTACCCCTAGACTGTCTAAAATTCCCATTTTGCCCCCAGCCTTTCCAAAAATCCCATTCTACCCCTATATCCTTCAATGTATCCATCTGCACCCCAATCTTTCCCATATCCCTAGCCTTGACACCTATCTAAAATGCCTCCAAGATGTAGACATGTGCACGAGGTTGAGATGGAAGAGATGACATGTAGGATACGAGAGTTGGAAGCCACTGTGAAATTACAGCGAACTCTGTTAAACAATAGCAGAGAAAACTTAGAGGGAGATTCGGGAAGCAGCAGTTCATCATCCACCAATAATCGTCGCCATCCACAATAACAACAATTCTGCCCTAATGATATCAAGGTCGACATTCCTGAATTTGAGGGAAGGCTCTAGCCAGACGAGTTTGTAGATTGGCTACAAACTATTGAACGAGTATTTGAATACAAGGAGATTCCATATGTGCAAAAAGTCAAGATTGTCGCCCTCAAACTCAAGAAACATGCTTCTATTTGGTAGGAAAACCTCAGACGGAAGCAGGAACATGAGGGAAAGTATAAGATTGAGACCTGGGAGAAAATGAAATGCCAGCTCACTAGGAAATTTCTGCCAGATCATTACCACTAGGATAATTTTATCCAGTTGCAAAATCTTCGACAGAGATCCTTATCTGTACAAGAATGTACTAGAGAGTTTGAACAACTCATGATGAAGTGTGATATTTAGGAGAAGGAGGAGCAAACAATAGCCCGGTACCTTACAAGCTTAAACGCAGATATTAGTTGTCCAGTCCAGCTTCAACAATATTGGACCTTGGATGATGTCATCCATCTAGCCCTACGTGTTGAGAAGCAGATGCCCAAGAGGGTCTACTTTCCAACCTTTATCCTCTAGGGGTTATCCAGAAGGTCATAAGGTAGAATTTCAGCAGACCAACTCCTCAAGCAAGCCACAACTTACTGCTATGCGTAAACCACCATCTAATATTGCCAAGGAATCTGGTTCTAAAGCAGTCAAATGCTTTAAATGCCAAGGATTTGGCCACATTGCTACAAGCTGTCCTACTTGACGGGTTGTCACCATTAGGGAAGGATCAGGGTATAAAGCACTTGAAGAAGATGAGGAGGATGCTGAGTTCTAAAGCACTGATCTAGTATATGATGAGGAGGTCATACCTGCTGATCAAGGAGAAGCATTGGTGCTTAGACGAAGTCTGCATACAACAATAGTCAAAGAAGAACCTTAGCTATGACGCAACATTTTTCACACTCGTTGCACGACCTAAGGAAAAGTTTGTAATGTCATCGTTGATAGTGGAAGCTGTGAAAATATAGTATCTGACTACATGGTGGAGAAATTAAAGTTGCCAACACAAGATCATCCACAACCTTACAAGCTGCACTGGTTCAACAAAGGGAATGAGGTAAAAGTTTCTAAATAATGCCTTGTGACCTTTTCTATTGGGAATCGATATTGTGATGAAGTTTTATGTGATATTGTTCCTATAGATGCATGCCACCTTCTCTTGGAGAGGCTATGGCAATATGACTGATATGCTATGCACAACGGTCGAGCGAACCCCTATTCTTTCATGAAAGATGGTGTCAAGTTCACACTAGCGACTCTACCACCTAGTGAGATTAGCCAATCTTCAAGGGAATCTAGTGTCTTAAAGCCGTTAGTGTCTTTGATGACTAAGGAGGAATTCAAGGTGTTAAAATCCGAAGCCCAAATGATGATCTTTATTCTGGTGCTTGAGGTGAACAACGAGGCGGCCAATCCACCTAGAGTCATTCCGCTATTATCAGAATTTCCAGATGTAATATTTGATGAGATACCACTTGGGTTGCCTCCTATATGAGACATACAGCATACCATTGACTTCGTTCTAGGAGCAGTCATTCCTAACAAGCCTGCTTACAGGATGAGTCCCCAGGAACATGTCGAAGTCTAACGGCAAGTTGAAGAGTTGTTGAAGAAAGAGTTGGTTCGAGAAAGTATCAGCCCTTGTGCTGTACCTGTTCTTCTAGTACCTAAGAAGGATTGAAGTTGGAGAATGTGCATTGACTGTCGAGCCGTCAATAAGATCACTATTAAGTATCCATTTCTGATACCTTAGCTTGATGATATGCTAGACCAGTTACATGGTGCCACTACTTTCTCCAAAATTGACCTTTGTAATGGGTATCATTAAATCAGAATTCGGCCAGGAGATGAGTGGAAGACCGCTTTCAAAACCAGAGATGGCTTATATGAGTGGAATGTGATGCCTTTTGGGTTAACAAATGCCCCTAGCACATTTATGCAACTGATGAATCAAGTATTGAGACCTTTCATTGGTAAATTTATTATTGTGTACTTTGATGATATTCTTATTTATAATAAGAATCAAGAGGAGCATTTAGATCACTTGTGGCAAGTTTTACAAGCCTTGCGTGAACAGAAGCTTTATGTAAATCTCAAGAAGTGCACCTTCCTTACCAGCGAAGTTGTGTTCTTGGATTACATCATTACCGCAGAGGGTGTTTGCGTTGATCCAAGCAAAGTTATAGCCATTGACAGCTGGCCAATTCCAAAATCTATCCAGGAGGTTTGAAGCTTCCACAGATTAGCTTCTTTCTATAGGAGGTTCATCCGTAATTTTAGCTCAATTGCTGCACCACTTACAGATTGCACCAAAGGAGAGAAGTTTCAGTGGACAGAGCAAGCTCAGAAAAGCTTTGAGGAGCTTAAGAAAAAGTTGACTGAAGCTCCAGTCCTTGCTCTTCCTAACTTTGACCGAGTGTTTGAAGTTAGCTGTGATGCTTCTAACACCGGCATTGGTGTTGTCTTAAGCCAGGAGGGCTATCCCATTGTCTTTTTTAGTGAGAAGCTTAATTATGCCAAGTTTAGATATTTTACCTATGACAAGGAATTCTATGCCATTGTTCGAGCTCTCCAATATTGGAGTCATTATCTCCTGAATAAAAAGTTCATCCTTTTTTCGAATTATGAGGCTCTCAAGTATTTAAATTCCCAGCAGAAGATTAGTCGCAGACATGCTCGTTGGAGTAAACTTTTATAGTCTTATCCATTCCTTATTAAACATAAGGCTGCAACTCTGAACTCCGTAGCTGATGCCCTTAGTCGTCGCCATGTGCTACTTACAACACTACAAACCAAGGTTGTTGGATTTGACCTTGTCAAAGAGTTGTATCAGGATGATCCTGATTTCCAAGGAGTGTGGGAAGCAACTGTAAATCAACCTTTCCACTAGTTCTACAGACACGACGGGTTTTTATTTCGAGGTAAAACCCTCTGTATTTCACAAGGTTCCTTAAGAGAAGCCATAATTTAGGAAGCACATGATGGAGGATTAGCAGGACATTTTAGACGAGATAAAACAGTTGACCTGGTGAAGGAGAACTTTTACTGGCCTCGACTTGAACGGGATGTCAACAGGCATATACAAAGATGCAGAATTTATCACTTGGCTAAATCCAAGGGTCAGAATATTGGACTATACATGCCTCTGCCAATTCCAGAAGCACCTTGGGAAGATATAACTATGGATTTTGTTCTGGGTTTACCACAGACTCAGAGGAAAAGAGATTCTGTCATGGTAGTTGTGGATCGTTTCTAAAAAATGGCCCATTTCATTCCATACCAGAAGACCAACGATGCAGTTCAAGTAGCAGACTTGTACTTTAAGGAGATTGTGCGTCTTCATGGCATTCCTAAAACTATCACTTCTGACCGTAATGTGAAGTTTCTTTGCCACTTTTAGCGGACGCTATGGAAGAAGATGGGAACTAAGCTCCAGTGTAGCAGTGATAGTCATCCTCAGACAGACGGTCAAACTGAGGCTATAAATAGGATTCTTGGTAATCTTCTTCACATTTTTGTGGGGAAGAATTTGAAGTAGTGGGATCTTATTCTTGCTCAAGTTGAGTTTGCTTTTAATAACTCTATCAACCAAGCAACTGGGAAGTGTCCATTTGAAGTTGTTTATAGCACTCGTCCCCTTAGTTTACTAGACTTGACCCCTTCACTTGATAAGTAGCAATATAGCTCTAATGTTGACCAAAGGGCTAAGGAAATTAAGAAGTTGCATGAGCAAGTTCGTGAGCGAATCCAAAAGCAGAATTTGAGATACAAGGCTCAACGTGACAAGCATCGAAGATAGTAGACTTTTAAGGTAGGAGACTTAGTTTGGATACATTTCTAAAAGGAACGGTTTCCTAAACAGCCAAATGCCAAGTTGTCCCTAAGAGCTGATAGTCTATTCAAGATAGTGCAAAAGATCAACAACAATGCTTACAAGGTTGAATTACCTGGTTCTTATGGTGTATCTGCCACCTTCAATGTTGTTGATCTATCTCTTTACATCGATCATGATGCCAAATTTGACTTGAGCACGAGTTCCATCGACCTTGGGGAGGATGAAATAGAAAATGGCAGAAATGAAAGCTGATGAAAACGGCAGAAAACGAAAGCTGATGAAGATGTTGAAACGTTCTCCATTTAAAAGCATTCAAAACTCATTTGTAACCTGTGAAACCCCCGTTTTAATTTTGTTATTTTGTTTCTATTTTTGTTTGGCCATGACTCCAGTATAAATAGGCCATGGATCCAGTGTATTAAGCAACCAAGTTGAAAAATAAACAAGAGTGTAATTTTTTCATTCGGTTTCTATGCCAAAGATTGAGACATTCTATAAGCTTGGCATACTGTTCAAATGTGAGTCTTGGTATAGGGCTTGATTCACCACTAACCTGAGCTGCTTTAGGTCCAAAGCATTTATCCATTCGCTCTCGACCTCCCTTCTTCCAATTTGGTGGGTAACCAATCAGATCATAGCAATGATCTTCACTATGTCCAATCTTATTATACTGGTTACATTTTGGCTTTTCCCGCTTATGAATTCCTTCCCTAGCTCTTTGATCATTTTGTACTTGGAAAGCTGCCGCTTCAACCTCTGGCTTATATGTGGCAGAGATATGTTTCTGCTGCTCATCCTCCGCTACCAAATGGTATGCAATCTTGAGTCACGGTACAGGTTTCATGCTCAAGATTTACATTTTAATTGTGTCATAACTCTCATCCAAGCCCATGAGAAAGTCATACAAATAATCTCTCTCCTTCATTTCTATCAATTGTTTCTGCAGATCATACTTGCACCCACCGCAAGTACATTTCGGCCATGGCATGATGGAATCAGCCTCATCCTAATAACCCTTTAGTTTTGTGAAGAAGGTTGGCATAGACTGCTTCTCTTGACATGTGTATGCAATGGCACGTCTCAGCTCATATGCTCTGGGTGCACTACCTTTTTCAAATTGTTCTTTGAGATCAACCCACACCTCTCTAGCTGTTTTTGCATATCAAACGCTACTCCATATCTCTTTGTCTATTGCACTCTTGGGCCACCCTTTAACTATGGCATTGCAACGCATCCAATGATTGAGATTTGGAGAGTCTACTGTGGGCATCGGAATCGTTCCGTCGGCAAAACCAATTTTGTTCTTGGCGAATAAAAAATTGCTCATGTCATTCACCCATTCTTCATAGTTTCCTTCGCAGAGCAGTTCATCTACGTAAACTTGTCCTAGGTTATCGGAAGCCTGGATGAAATATGGCGACATCATATCGACCCCTGCATTTTGTGCATCAGGAAGGATGTTCTCATTGGTTTTCTCACTCTCGGCCATGGGTTTAGTTTGGCTTCAAAGGCTATTTATGTTTCTGTAATCGACTGATTTGATACCATGAAAAGTATTTGGAAGAGAAATTATGTGTATATTGATTATGAAGTCTTTATAAGAATATATGCAGAATGTGTATGTAACCGATGCTAATCAAATCCCATGATATTCGTATGTAATACACTGTATCTCATAATATTCCGCCTTACAGAATGTCACTTTCAGACCTGAGTGAACTGAAGAATCAACTGCAAGAATTATTGGATAAGGGATTTATTTGACCTAGCACCTTTCCTTAGGGAGCACTCGTGCTCTTTGTGAAGAAAAAGAATGGGTCACTAATACTTGTATTGATTATTGACAACTTAATAAGGTGATAGTACATAATAAGTATTCACTACTTCAAAACGATAATCTTCTTGACCAGATGCAATAACTCAGTGTTTTTTTTTTTGAAAAATAATAATAATAATAATAATTTGCATTTGGGTTATCACCAGTTAAAGATCAAGAAAGGGGATATACTAAAGATTATGTTTTAATGCAACATGGGCAAGTTATTGCTTATGTCTTAAGGAAACTTAAGAAGCTCAATCAAAACTGCCAAACACATGATTTAGAAATGGTAGCGGTTATTTTCCTTTTTTTTTGCATTAAAAATATGTTGCCACTATCTTTATGGTGAGAATTATGAGATTTACACTAATTATAAGAGTCTTAAGTACATTTTTAGTAGAAGGATCTTAATCATAGATAAAGAAAATGTATGGAGTTGTTAAAGGATTATGATTGTACAATTCTTTATCATCTTGGTAATGCATGTTAAGGTCTTGTATTTTAAATTTTAGTAGTAGTTGGGATCATTACTTGGTATTGGTACAGTTTGCTTATAATAACAGTTATTAAGTTAGTATATAAATGGCTCTATATGAGACACTGTGTGATAAGTAGTGTAGGTCTCCTATCGAATGGTTTGATGTGGGTGATACTATGCTTTTGGAACTAGATCTAGTGTAAGGTGCTATTGAAAAGGTGAAAAATAATTAGAAAAAGATTAATAACAGCTCAAAGTTGACATGAGAACTTTGCAAAACAAGTAACAAATATGGACACACAGTCCATAAAGGTAAAAAACAAATGCAGCATAGGCTATGAAGACAAATATGGACACACAGTCCACGAGAGTAAATAACCAAATGCAGCTTATATCACAAAAACAAATGTGAACACACAATCTATAAGAGTAAGTAATTAAACACGGCCTAAGCTACAAAACAAATATGGATACACAATCCATGAGAGTAATACTAACCAAATGCGGCTCGAAGTCACGAAATCATACGTAGGTACGAGACCCACAAATAACAAACGTGAAGACAAAGTTCATAAAAATCAAACTAGCTAGTCATAACCATGGTGCGCTAAAGTCTAACGGAACTGCCGTTAGCAACTAGTGTTCTGTGTGTAGTCCTCTCAAAATCAATTTTAAAACATGTAAGAAAATAATCATTATCAAGATAAAGTTTTTTATTTTCAATATCAAACTTGCATGAACCTTTTAAAAAATCTCAATCCTTCTCAAAATAAAGTTTTTCACCAATTCCAAACTTCTCTTTATCAAATAAAAGATTCTTATAACTAATAAAACTTTTTCGTGAACGTTCAAGATATATTTTATAATTAAAATATACATGGAAATATCATAATTTTAATATTCTTAACCATACAAATTACAACTTCACAAGCTAAAACAACATAATTAACAAAATCTTCAACACTTGAAATGGTACATCAAATCTATTTTTTTAAAAAAATAAAGAAATATTTCATTTAAAAAAAAATTTGTGGGTAAGTTAATTTGGAATATTATTCACTTAGCTGAGACAATCCTAACAATATAATTTACTCCTTAATACTCTTCACAACATGGTTTATTTCAAAAACCTTTCAATATAATGATAGTTGAACCTTTAAAAATTTTATAAAACTCTTAATTGTTCCCTCACTTAATTATGTATTATATTCTTCCTTTGCTCTTGAACATTAATCTTTTAATTTTGATTCCAAAGACATTCATTTCCTTCCACATTTCTCTATAGTCCTCAAAGTTAATAATCCATTAACACATAATACACTTTAACTAAACAATGTCCTTGCCAAACTCTTTGTTTACGTATGCACTCTTTTCACAACACCATAACTTGAAGCCATGGTACTTTATTTTAATATCCTTGAAGATTTAAATAAATAAAATAAATTACAAGTTAAAAATAAATAATTAAATACAACAATCTTCATAGATCCCATATCACTTTCCAATGCCTATATGTAAGCAAAGTCCTTAATCCAAGTTGCAACATAAAATAGAATAACTTTCTATACTAAAACATAGTCAATGATTCATTACCCATGATTGGTTATTCAATTAAATCAAACATTTTATATTAGTTCTAAAATCAAATCATATACAAGTACCAAAATTTGTAAATTGCCAACCATACAACTTTCAAACATTTACATTTTTTATAAGGTTTATAACAATATCTGACTTCGTATAAGAGAAAAACATGATCCCAAATTTAAATTTTAGTCCTTAATACATTGAATATATTTAATTATTCCATTCCAACTCTTCTACACATTTTAACGAACACTTGGTGGGCATCAAATTTCAGACTATACCATCAAGTCTCATACTCTTCAAATCTCTTGCTCAACAATTTCTAAACATTACTATACTTCCCAAACTCATGTCTTTGTCAATAATCCATTCAAACATAACTAGGAATCTTCCTTTTCTTCCTCTATCGTCTAAAACTAAATACGGAATATGAATGTCTCCCTAAAATAAAGTCCTTACCCTTCCAATTTTAGTTTTCATCAAACTCTTACCCCTCTCCCAATTCACGAATAGCAATTGAAGAGATAGAATAAAAAAAAAAAATTCAACCTACCCAGCAGCACACAAAAACGATGCGAGGAAAGGATTTTTTTTTTTTGGACACACCCAACACCAGATTGTGCTAAAGGGAGGAGGAATAAAGCACTCCCCCATACAGTACCGAAGCAACACGAACAGGGAGAAACAAAAGATTACTGGTGACAGAACAAAGCAAGGAAAGAAGAATCAAATGACAAGAACTGAGTTGGAAGAAGATCCAGCAAACTGAATGTTGACCTGCAGCAACAACGAGTAGCTCTCCTCCACAAGTACGTGCCGGCGACAGGAAGGACGAAGGAAGATGATTCTCGAACCCCCTTCCTCTCTCTCCCTCCCGCACATCACAGTCGCAGAAAACAAAATGGGAATGAATGGACAAAAAAAGAACCTGATGTTATTATTTATTTATAGTTTTTTAACAGGACACTTCGGTTATTTCACAGAGTTGGAGCAAAATAAAATATCTCCCTTGCCATTGTGAGGATTCCAGATCAAGTTCTGAAAGTAGACACTAAGAGTAATTTCCACTGAACCACATGATGTCCATCCTAAATTTTAGGAATATAATCCAATATATATAATATTATTATAAATCTTAAAACTATTATTATATTTTTTATTAATATATAGAAAATTATAGGTTATGAAATGTAAGCAAAATAAAATAATTGTGGGTTCCAATTTGTGCTTGAAGTTTGAGAATCACTTGCTTTTCTTTATTTTTGAATTTTAATTTAATTTGCAAAATGAACTCCATCTAATTATGTTTTGTTCATCTTAATTGATTTTACTTAGTCTTTTGCTTTGTTTTAAACAAATTTCCATGAGACTGATATTTTACTTACTTTATATTACTAATTGCTATTGCCCATACATTTGTAAAGGGCAACAATTTCTCTGGATCTTCAAAATACTACATGTTAGTCAATGAAAAATAATTAGAGTTAAGCACTAATTAATTAAAACTCAACATATATATACACAAAACTCATGAGAAAAAACAAATCACCTCATCAAATTTTTCAACAACTCAATAGAAAACAATATCATACATGTAATGGATAACATAATATCTACATTCTACTTTGTCCGGTTGAATGTTAAGCAAATAAAAGGGTAAAGATGATCAATTTCAATTTTAAAGTGGTTCCAAATGTAAAATGTTGTCGTCAAACTACTTCCAGTTGGCGATAACCATTTTGGTTTACCGCTTTTCTTGTTGAATCCCCCATCATGTAGTTTGACATAAACGGCCTATCATGAAACACACAATACAATCAGATTTTATAATAATTACTAAAATAACCAAATATATATATATATATATATATGGTGTGTGTGTGTGTGTGTATATATATCAACTGAAGTTACACATCAAACATGTTTTTTTAATTTTTTTATAACTAACTCTCCAAGTTTCATGATCAGGGAAGTTTTAAATTTCACATGGATCCTGACCCTTCTTTCCTCAAATGTTTATCCCCGAGAGTATTGGCTCGAAATCTTTTTATTGATCGCACACTTGACTTAGTCAATGTTTCTTCATGCCAAGAGTAGGGGGATTCATAATTGGGTTGCAAAATATAACATGCATTCAAGTATGTTAGAAGTACATAATATAACAAAATCAATAAAATAAATATAAAAAGTTTCATACCAAAATGTCTTCCCAAATTTTGTCATTTATAACTTGTGGTACTTTCTTTCACTTAGCATGCAAAATACTGACTTTGCTTCAGACCAAAAGGCTTATATATAGGTAATGAACATGTCTCCATTAGCACCAATAATAGGTCTCAAATATATATCAAACTGCCGAACTTAATATGTAGCTTTTCTCCAGTACCATAACGTACAACCAACTCTTTCAACTTTGTGTTACCTCTGCCTCTTTTCCTACCAGATGATGTAGTGTATTATCAGTAGAACCCTCCATATGCCTATTTATGAAAGTAAAATAAAGTGAGATAGGTAAATGAAAACTGAAAGCTGTTAAACGCAAGAAGTTCATGAAAGTAAACGATTTAGTGATTAATGTCTTACATTATTCGTTCTCCCAAATTCCCTCACAATAATCAATAACTTTAAATAATAAAAACAGTAAGTCATTAAACCAATATCTAAGTAGCTAACAAACTTTAAATTAAAGTAGCAATGACAAAATTAATATTTTCATCACTTTAAGAAAAAATCGATGGAGTTTCCCCTTAAAATTGAGACATTTCAAAATTTTAAAAATATTAGAGTGATAATATAACAGCCAACAACTAATATTATAGAAACTCAAATAACAATTTCAATAAAAATAAACTAACTGGAAACCTAAAAATTAAAATATTTATCATCAACTCAAAGTTGCGATATTTTTTTGACAAATAAAGCAACACAATAACTTCTTTTGAAATACTTCAAAAATGTCTCAAATGACAAATGAAGTAATTTCTTTTCTCTGTTCTCGATTTCTTCCATACTGATTGATATTTAAATGCTAACCACATGGTGTGACTTCCAGCTATAGCCAACTTAATAAGGGTAAATATGAAAATTTAATTAGTCATATGGTGTGACTTCCAGCTGCAACCAATTTAATGAGGGTAAATATGAAAATTTAATTAGTCATAAACTATTTTCTAAAGAATATTGGGTATCCTATACTATGGGTGGAGCAAAATATGTCATCAACTAATAAACTTGTAGCATCTGGTTCCTTTTGTTTACTTTTCACTAACGAACATTTATGCAGGCCCACCTATCTTCGTTTGACCATTGAATTAACTCTGTGTGTGTGGCTGCTTCATTTTAATCAGCAGAACTCAAGGGATCACCATCCAAGCAATAGCCTTCCATTGAATTGACTCTTAGGGTTGGTTTCTTCTTCATTTCAATTAGTGCCTACAAATGGTGATCGTCGTGCGAAGAGAATCGCTATCAATCCTCCCACTTATCAGATATGGGCTCTCTCATGTTAGCTCTCTCTGATTCCAACTCCAAACTTTAATCCGTTACTTGCCCACCCCTCTCTTCCCTTGATGCCTTTATCGAAACCTGGAACGTGTCTAAAAATGTTAATTTCATGCTCGAATCTATGTGAACTTGTATTTAGTTTATAGAAGTTTGCTCCAAAGACAAACATGATTTGTCCGGTGATAATTTCTACTTGG
The DNA here is from genome assembly GCF_029017545.1 of Prosopis cineraria. Lineage (NCBI taxonomy): Eukaryota > Viridiplantae > Streptophyta > Magnoliopsida > Fabales > Fabaceae > Prosopis > Prosopis cineraria. The sequence goes on from NW_026555352.1 coordinate 52,581, forward strand.
CTTTGCAACGCGGCGACACAATTGTGGGGAACTATCTAGATAAGACGTTGTATTCCACGCTGAAGAGGATGTTGGAGAACAAGACCCTAGAGATTCATTCCCATGTAGAGAGGAAGGTCAGAAAGGATTTTGGAGACTAGATGGTAGAGGTTTGAGTCGTGAGTCATAATTTAGGTCAATTGGGGATTAGTTATGTTACGCCTCAAGAATGGGAGTGATCGGTGCAAGATATGTACTAGAACTCACATCCTTTAAAGTCTTAAAGATGAGAAATTTTTCATTTAAAACATAGTTATATTTGTATTAGAATTATGACATTCTAGATCATTTTAATTTCAACAAAAGTTTTAATATTTTTTTTGTAAAAATTTTGATAGAACCTCATCTATAAGTAGGACCTCTCAAAATTTCTACAAGATAAGGTTTCAAGCAAAATGTCATAATAATCAAGAGCTCAACTCCTTCCAACCAGTAGACAGAGAATGTAATAGAATAAAGACCCTAACTATGTTCTATGTGGAGCACATAAAATTAAATTTATAAAATACAATTTCATAAATTCAAATTTTACATTGAAAGAAAGCTTAATCTACAACAGCTCCACTTCCAATAAGTAATATACCACTTAGTCATTAGCAACAAGTTTAGCATTAGATATAGTATCTGAGACCAAAATAAATTTTCAGTGAATAACGTTCTAACAAAAAAATTTTCATGATCAAAATGAATAATTTATAACAGTTATGGAAATTAGTAATAGAGAGAAATTCCATATAATATACTTAGCAGACTTAGAATTAATATATATAATTTCCAGATAATAAAGAAATCAAGTTCAACTTTTCAAGCTACAATCTCTGTATTAAATAATTGAGTTATATAATTCACCTTGTAAAATCATATATGACCAACACCACAAAAAAAAATGACTTTTGATTGTGACAAAGGTCTACTTTTGGTGGCGACAATTAAAAGTTGCTGCTAAAAGTAAACTAATATCACTGTTAAAAGTAGATTTTTAAAAGTTTCCACCAAAGGCCTTCTTTTTTACAGCAATATTTAATTGTTGCTGTTAAAAATTAAATCAAAAGTATTTTTGTAAAAAATAATTAAAAATTAAAACTAATTTATGTAATTACTTTTTAGAGGTGACAGTTTGTATTTTCATAAAAAATAATTAAAAAATTAAAAATAATTTATGTAATTATTTTTTAGCGGTGACAAACTATTGTTAACAAAAGTATTTTTATTAAAAATAACTAAAAAATGTAAGAAATTATGTAATTACTTTTTAGCAATGACGATTAGTATTTTCATAAAAATAATTTATGTAATTATTTTTTAGTAGTGAAATTTTTTTTTTTCCAAAAGTATTTTTATAAAAAAATAATTAAAAAAATTTAAAAAATTAAGTAATTACTTTAGCGACAACAAAGTATTTTCACAAAACATAATAAAAATTAAAAATAATTGATGTAATTGCTTTTAGCGGCTACAAACAATTGTCACCAAAAGTATTTTTATGAAAAATAATTAATAAATTATTATGTAATTATGCCAAAGGTATTTTTATAAAAAAAGTAAGAGATTAAAAATAATTTATGTAATCATTTTTTATCACTGCAAAAAATATTTTCATAAAAGATAATTAAGAAATTAAAAATAATTTATGTAATTACTTTTTATTGCCGTAGTTTGTCACTACCTAAAGTATTTTCATAAAAAAATAATTAAAAATTAAAAAATATTTTTATAAAAATTAATTTTAGTGGAAAAATTTGTTGCCGCTAAAGATATTTATATATAGAATGGGAAATAAATAACATTAGAATGTTAAAGTTATACATAAATACATACATACACGTAAATAGCATTAGAATGTTAAAGTTGTATAGATGTTGTAGGATGCAAATGGTATTATAGACTATTTGACATATTGCGCACTTGATATTCGGCTTGGTATACACATGGTATTTACTTTGCTTGTTGAGCTCTAATTTTCACTACCACAGGATTATTTAAGTATGACGCTCCATATTTGACAGTTATTTAAAATAAGTAACAAATAAAAAAAGTGGAGAATACTTGATGGTTTTTTGAATTATGGATGAAATTATGTATAAACTTATTGAAGTTTATTTATTTAAAATTGTAAATTTATTGGGAAGTATTCTACATTATTTTTAGATTGACTCTATTAAAGAGACTTTAATGGAAGTTCAATCCAATTTAAATCGAGTTAAGACAAGATTCCTTGTATTTCAATTATGAAATATCCACTTAGATTTTTAATTTGGAGTTTTTTGTTTAGCATCTACTTTTTGTTCATCACATCTCCACCCATTTCTTATCTCAAAGATAATAAAGAATAATTGTTCAAAATGACTATTAACAAAATTTATATGATTAAAATATTTTTTTGAAGATAATTGAAAAATTGTAGATAAAATTTATTTTTAACAAAAGAAGGGGAAACATTTAACTTATGAGAAGATAAAAGTTTAATAATTTATTTATTAATTTATGAGAAAAATATGAAAAAAAGGAAAAGATATTTAACATAAACTAATATAATACATACTTTTAAATAAATTTAATCCTTAGTTATTTTCATTTAAAAAATAAAATAAAAATTAAAATTGGTAAAATTTTTTATAAAAATTATTTAATATTTGAAAATTATTTCATTTTAAGTTCATTTTTCTAAAAAAATAATATTTTATTAAAAATATAATATATATATATATACACGCTTAGAAATTATTTTAACATATTAATAAATGAAAATAAAATTATATATTTATATATGTATATTTTAACAGTATATTATTTATTTTTGCATATAATAATTGTAAGTACATTTCAGTTCAACTGGTAAAAAAGAACTTAAGGCTTAAGAGGTGGAGTCAAGGGCTCAAAATCTAATTTGGACATATTTCATAATGAATATGTGACGTGGTACATGGTGGTGATGTGACATGGCACGACATGATGTGGTCCACATATGGCATGGTAATGTGGCACATGTCATGGCATAAGGAGGTGCACATGTGGCAGGTGATATAGCATAAGGTGTCAGTTGATAAGGCATGAGGAGGCACTGACATGGCATGAGATGGCTCTTTTATTTTTCTTTTAAAAAAAATGACTTTTAGTTACAACTTTTTTAGTGGTGACTTTTCACCACAATAAATTTAGTCACTAATAGTTTTTGACAGTGACAAATATAATTGCCACTAAAAGTATACCTTTAGTGGTGACAATTGATGTCGCCAAAAGTATAATTTTGGCAACAACTATGTTTGTTGTCATAAAAAACTATTAGCAACCATATTTTTGGTAGCGACCTTTTTCCGTCAAAAAGTGACTATTAAAAACCTTCAGCTGCAACTTTTGGACTAAAAGTCACTACCAAAATCACTTTTTTTAGTGTAAACAACAGTTTGTTTAATAAAATAAATTTAAAACAATAAGTTTCTAAAAAATTTCATGTTTGAGCAGGATCTTATCAGAACGATTAACAAGTGTAGATATAGAGTCCACGAGGGTAAATCACCAAAAAGCATGAACACAGAGTCCATAAGGGTAAATCATGAATGAGTGTAGACACACAGTCCATGAAGATAGATAACCAACAAGCACAACTTGAAGCCATGAAACAAGTGTGGCAGGAAGCCATGAAACAAGTGCGATAGGAAGCCATGAAACAAGTATGAGTGCGATGTTCATGAATACCAAGCTAGCAAGAATTTAACATGGCACACCAAGGGCTAATGATACTATTGTTAGTAACCAGCATTTTAATTTGATCCCACAATTTAAATCCACATGCAGGGTTATATAAAATCAACTTATTACTTCTTTTTAACATTTCTCATCATAAATGAATTCATCAATGTAAATCCCATGCCTGAATCATAATAATTAATCATTCAATTAACATAAAATCAAATATCAAACATTATACATATAACAAATACTTTTGAATGCTTAGTTGAGAATTAATCTAACTCTTTCTAAAAATTTAGATAATGCCAATGTTTCTTCTATGTATGATAGTTGATAATAGCATGGAATCATAAATCATTAAATAAAAATAAATTAAAATATTATATCATTTATTCGTGAAGAATCAAAAGAATCATATAGATGGAAGAAGTAGCATATAAATAAGCTTTATCCATCATTTTATAAAATGAAATTGCTAATAAATTATTGGGATGCTATTCACTTACTTGAAGTGTTCCCAAATATAATTTACTCCCAAATTAATCCTCTTGCAATAATGCTTGGCTTTAAATTCCTTAAATTAGTGATGGTGGAAATGAGAAAAAGGAGAGAGATGTTGGCTACATAAAAAGTAAGAGGAATAAGGAGATCCTCATGTTGGATAGAGCTTAAAGAATGACATGGAGCAAGGGAGAAATTGTGATCTAGATGCCCTAGCAATGGCAGACGACACTCTTGCTCACAACCACATCAGCAACATTGAAGGCAGTAGAGAAAGGAAGGAGAAGAAGACAGAGATGGTGGAAAAGGAATAAGCTTTAAGCATGGTGCAACAATGATGATAGTAGCTATTGCAAACTAAGAAGGAAAGAGCGAAGGACAGAGAAGGTGTGAGTTTGACAGAGCAGCAGTGAATGTTCACGCCGGTAAAGGGAGGAGGGAAAGATGAAGAGTCGCAAAGGGCCTTAGGTGACTTTCTCCCTTCTTTCAAAGCTTTCTCTCTCTACTTCAACAAGTGCCAAATGCATAGATTAATGAGAGAATGATAGTTAGGTCCCAAAATATTAAATTAATACCAATTAAGTCCCTAATAATTTTTTTAGAAAATAAGTTAAAAATTGTAAATAAGTATTTAAATATCAAATATAATTTTTAGATTGTAATAAAAAGTTGTGTTCGTAATTGTTTAGATTGATATTTATAATTTATTTTGTGGAAAATTTTTGTCACATCCCCAAAAATAGAGTATGACTAGTGTAGGATGTAAATCACATCACACATCCCCTAAGCCTTAAATCAAAAAATATTTTTAATTCTAAAACATAATTAAATTTTTTTAATTGAAGTTATGACATATAGAGCCATAAAAACATCCTTTGTGACTTCACATATTCTCTGTTGGAGGTACGTGGCCCTTAACTCTGGAGTATTACCTTTCTCTGTCATGTGATGAGGGTAAAGGAATCCAAACTTATCACCTTTGCCCGATGTAATGCACAAATGATGAAGGTATCTATGACAATGCAATTATATTAGTTTACTAAACTTGATGATTAAGTTTGCTTACAATAATGCAATTATATTAAAGAAAAACATACTTACATCATAAATAGTTCAATGTGTGGTGTGGTAAGCTGATTATTCGATAAAAGTCAAACCAAATCTTCCCATTCAGTTGTCACTATCATGTCTTTCTTACCCACAACCTCCAGATCCATTTCTAAACTCTTGAATTCAAATGATAAATCATACGCCATTAAGATCATTCGCTGATGCGGAGTCAATGAGGGTTGTGGAAGTTTTGGGAGATTCGGTGAGGAAAGCTTCTACATAATAAAAAGGCAAGAAATAGTTAATCAAAAACATATATTAGGAAGTTGCTACATAATAAAAATTCATGAAATTTCGTACCACAGCTTGAACCAAATTCACAAGTCTCTTGGGCTATAGGATAAAATTGCCAACAACTTCAACCACAATCTTCACCTCATCAATAGGGAATGGAACCAATGCATCTAGCACTTTTGAATCTGCAACCACCACTCTTACTTGATCATCTTGAATTTGCTTGTGGAAGATGGTTGACCCCAAGCTGTAGATGTTACCAAGAGCAACCAAGCATTTATCAAGATCTTCTAGAAATATCTCACATGGTTCACCAATATTGTCACCAGAAGGACCCTCTGATACACGCTCAAGAACATTACTCTCTTTTATACTATGAAATCCAGGAGACGTATGAACTGGTTCAGCATTTATCTCCTGTCGTGAGCTCATCATGCTCATCATCTCCTCCTTCATTTACTCTTTCATTTGTAGAAGCTGAGCTGCAAATGAAGCTTCAAACTCATCCTTAGTTTGCTGCCTCACAGTGGATATCAATGTATCAAGCTCTTCTCTAGTCACTACACCTCCTGAATTAGGACGTGCAGGTGCTCCAAAGTAGTCCTTAATGCCTACACCATATCCAACGCCCCTCACACGACTTGAATGCTCTGGCTTACCTGTAATAACTATTAAGATATCATTTTTACTCTCTAGAATGAAGCTTCCTTGGGCTTGTTGCTCCTTAAGAGCATCCGAGAATATAAAAATAATAATATTAATTAATAATATATACAATTGTATAGAAATTTAAAGGGACAAGGAATAATAATTTTACTTACAATCCTGTTGGCAATCTCCCTTGCTGTCTCACTTGTATAGCCTCCTTTCTTATACTGATGTCTATATCTCCATTTCTCCTCTCGAGAGACAGGTGATGGTGGAGAAAGGAGTATGGAAGGATCAAACTTAGCTTCTTCTTCTCTCTCTTTTTGTTTCTCTGCCATCAATATATCATTAGCTCTAACATAACCTCCACGAGATAGGGTGTAGGAGCATTACTTCTACTGAGTAATTTCTCACCCTTTAGCTCGTTTTTCCTATTAATAAATTAAATTTTATATTTTATAATTGAAGTAAATCTAAATAAAATTTAAATCAATTAAAAATCAACAAACCAAAGCCTTTTTAGAAGTCTGAATCTTGATAAATTGTTCTCAAGTATCTTCATCAAGGAACTAGTATGTATTAAAAGGATTGGGACAAGCCTGACCCTCTGGCACCTCGACAAAGATATATCTTCTAGCAAGATTAGTCTTAAAATTTCTCCAACGTGTTTCACAGTAAGAAATCAACTTGTGTCGACAATCTTGATTAGATGGAACATCATATGTGAGCTACAATGAAGACATAAGATAATAATCAGTAATTGCCCAATAATATATAACTATAAAAAAAATTTAATTTTTAATTATTTACCTGAATACTTTCCTAAATTTGTTCCTTCACACATTCTGGCACATCAGGCCAGTCCTCAAACACAATAGGAGGCTTGGTATGTGATAGGAGGCCAAGAAAACTAATAAACTTGGCTTTATGTGGCCCTATCGGATTCCATCTCTGGTCAAATTGAATTGGTAACCTACTCCCAGCACTCCTACTTAAAGTTAAATCTCTCAATCATGTGCCACATCTCCCCCTCCTCATAGACTGGCTCTGACTCAGCTTCTCACTAGGGGTGCCCTGACTCGGCTCCTCACTAAGAGCAACATCACCAATTGATTGGCTTGTAGTGGGCTGGCTCTGAGTGTCATCACCTTAATTCTCTATATTCCTATTAACTCAAATAAATGAAATTAATTAAAAAAATAATCAAAGATAAGATAATTAAGAAAAACAATCCCACAAAATAAATTTAATTGAACTAAATTAACATACTTTAATTTCAAAACTAAACTCACATAGGGATATTCTCCTATATCCCTTTATGGTGATCACTTCTTATGGCATGTTCATCATCTACTTCATCTACCACATCTAAAATTAGTAGCTCAGTTGAGAAGTTAGGAGTTTTAAAAATATCAAAATTTGATTAATGATCGTCATCACTATCAATCATCCTTTTTTCTTTAAGTGCTGTTGACCAATTTTTATTTGTTGGAACCGTGATATAGAAAACTTGTTTAGCTTGGTCTGCCATAATAAATGGCTCATCTCCAAAAGTTAGTTTTTAAGATCAACCATTGTAAATCCAAACTTATCATCATGAATACTATTGATGTCAACCCATTTGCATTTGAAAACAAGAACTCTAAATTTTATATAATCAACCTCCCAAATCTCTTCAATAACCCTAAAGTAAGTCCTAGATGCTAGTTTAGGTTTCTTATCTTTTGAACTAGTAAAGTGTACAGCTTTAGCCATTATCATAATTCCACTATTTTACACTGTACTCTTCTCATCCAAGGACTTTGTATAAAAGGAATACCCATTAATATCATAGGAACTCCAACAAATAACATTAAAGTTAGGACCTCCAGCCAACCATTTAACTGTTTCAGAAACACCACTTTCATTCAAACTTTTCTGCTTGAACCAATCCACAAAAGTCCTATTGTGTTCTTTCAACAACTTTTGTTCTGTCATTCTTTGTGAGAAGTTCTTTGTGAGAAGATATGTAATCTTTAACTTCATCAATATTATTCAAGATATATAAATGTACTTCTTGTAATTCATCATGATTCATGCTCTTTACTGATACTCCACGTGTGCCTTGACCATATTGCCTTTTCTCATGATGAGATTTAGGAAGTCCAATTGATTCTGTACTTGACAAGTAATCAAAACAAAACTCCATAGCTTCTTCAGCAACATATTTCTCAACTATCGATGCTTCGAGTCGATATGGATTTTAGATATACCCTTTCAGTATTTTTATATATCTCTCAACTGAGTACATCCATCGCAAATAAATAGGACTTTACAATTTTACCTCCCTTACTATATGCACTATTAAGTGAACCATAATGTCAAAAAATGTAGGAAGAAAGTGCATCTCAAGTTGGCACAAGATAGTACAAGCTTCTTGTTCTAACTCTTCCAGTTTATGGGGATCAATAACTTTACTGCATATAGCATTGAAAAAGAAACAAAGTCTAGTTATTGTAAGTCTTAAATCTTCTTTCAATATGCCTCGAATAGCCAAGGGTAATAGCTGTTGCATTAAGACATGGCAATTATGAGATTTTAAGCCTATCAGTTTCAACTCTTTCAGAGATACAAGCTTCATAATATTTGAAGAATATCCCGAAGGAACTTTGATTCCATATAAACACTCACAAAAACTTGTTTTCTCAAATTTGCACAATGTATGAGAGGCTAGGGGACAATAAGTTCGTTTACCTTCTTGTCTTGGGTGTAAGTCTTCCCGTATTCCCATTTCTTTCAAATCCAATCTTGCATTCACACCATCCTTAGTCTTACCTGGTATGTTCAGAAACATTCCAATAATACTATCACACACATTTTTCTCCATGTGCATAACATCAATACAATGCCTTACTTCAAGATTGCGCCAATATAGGAGGTCAAAAAAAGATAGACCTTTTTTTCCATATGCTTTTTACACCAGTATTCTTTTTAGTCTTACCGAAGACAATATTAATGCTTTTCACATGTTCATACACTTGATCCCCAGTCAAAGCATTCAGAGCATCATTGTGTTCTTGGTGACTATAAAAAGCTTTCTTCAATCTATGATATGGGTGATCTTGTCTAAGAAACCTTCGATGGCCAAGGTAGACTGTCTTTCTTCCGTGTTAAAGTTGATAATAGGTTGTGCTTTCTTCATAAATTGGAGAAGCTTTATGACCTTTCACGCTATAACCAGACAAATGTCCATATGTAGGAAAATCATTTATAGTACAAAAGATTATAGCACATAACTTAAAATTCTCCTTCTGATTTGCATCAAACACTTCCACACCTACCTCCTACAACACTTTTAAATCAGAGGTCTTAGGTAAATATAAATTTCATTTCCAGGTTGTTTTGGTCCCAAAATCAACATAGATAATATCATGTACTTCCATTTCATGCACAACCTAGGTGATAGATTGTAAATCACCAAAAGAACAGGCCATGAACTATGTATACTACTAAGACTACCATAAGGATTCATTCCATCGGTAGAAAGTCCAAGCCTCAAGTTCCTTGGCTTATTGCCAAATTCAGGAAACAATTGATCAATTTTCTTCCATTAAGGAGAATCGGCTGGATGTTGAAGTTTTCCATCAGATATCCTCTCATTTACATGCCACATCAAGTTCTTTGCATTATTAGTATTTGCAAACAAATGCTTGAACCTTAGTATAATTGGAAGATACCATAAGACCTTTGTAGGAGCCCATTTCTCTTTGTACTGTGGTGCCTCACATTTCGGACACTTCTCCTCCCCTTTAAGCTCTTTTCTATACAACACACAAGCATTAGGACATACATGTATTTTTTTATACTTCATACCTATTAGACACAAGATCTTTTTGGCATCATAATAACGATTTGATAGTGCATTGCCTTTCGAAAACATTATTTGAAGTAACTCTAGCAACCATGTGAAACTTTGGTCACTCCACCTAGCTCTTACCTTTAAGATAACCAGTTTTAACACCCCAGATAACAAACTAAAATCAGTGCACCCCGGGTATAAAGGCTTCTCTACGTTAGTGCACAAGTTATCATACACATATGCTCATTCAAAAGCCTCTTCCCCAACATCACGGATCATGTCCTCTAACCGATCTTCATTCATTTCTACTTCATCATCAAGATTATCAACTTTCACACATTGAGATGTGTTACTATAATTTTTCAATTGTTCACCATGCCAAATCCTTATTGTATAATTTTTGCAAATTCTATCACAAACTAAGTGCTCTCTTATTTTGGCAACACTTAGTCTCCTCTCATTCAAACAATTAACACAAGGACAATAGAACCTTTCACTATTGTCAACAGCATTTTTCTTAGCAAATTCCAAAAATTCTTTCACCCCATTATCATACTCGTCACTTGTTCGTCTAGCATTCATCCAACTACGATCCATGTGTCACCTCCTAAAGAATATAAGAATAATATATTTAATATTTCCGTAAAAGTTGCGATCAAACTTTTCCTAAAGATAGTGTCTCCCAAAAATTGTACAATAATAATTTTACACAAAATAGCAATCAAGAGCTCATTTCTTGATAGTAAACCAATAATAAAGATAATCAAATGAAGATCTAATTATAATATACGTGGAGCACTTGTTCATATTATCAAAATATAATACATAAATTGCTTAATTAATTATATTAAAGGAGGCATTTACAAAACAAATCTTCAGCTAGCTCGGCCAAAAGTTCCTCAATGGTTAGAAGGATGCACAATATCTTTATACTAGCTACACTATTTAAGATCAAACTAAATACTTTTCAATAAATAATGTCCCAAACATAAAATTTTGTAGATTCAAAACGAATAAACTATAACATAAACATAAGTTAAAGGGAAAGAAACTCAATATAAACAAATTTGTGAGCTCAAAATAAAAGTTCTATATAACTTTAATATCAATAAATTTAAAATCTTTAATGATAAAACGACTTGAACATTTGATCTTGACAATTCAAAATAATTAAATAAATGCATAAATGAAAATAATAACATTTGCTAATTAAAAACCATTAGAGTGTGAAATAATCAATTAATTAAAAATTCATACTTTTGCGGATTTATCAAAACAATTTACAAACATGGACACACAGTTTATGAGAGTAATAACCAAACGTGGCTTATACCACGAAGACATATGTGAACACACAATTTGTAAGGGTAAGTAACTAAATGCAACATGAGCTACGAAACAAATGTGGACACAGTGTTCACGAGGGTAATGCTAACCAAACACGGCTTGAAGCCATAAAACAAACGTGAGTACATGACCCATGATTAACAAATGTGAAAATAGAGCTCACGAAAATCAAACTAGCTAGTCATTAACAATGGCATGCCAAAGGCTAATGGAACCGCAGTTAGCAACCAGTGTTCTGTATAATATCCCTTGCAAATTCATTTTCAAACATGTGAGAAAATTATCACTATAAAAATATAGTTCTCATTCTCAAAGTCAAACTCGCATGAAGAATTTTGAGCATTAACAACTTTCCAAAATAAAATTTCATATCTAGTGTTTATGTTTGACATTAATTAAGTAACCCAAAAAATAACTAGAGTTGATAAAAAATAATCTTATCAATTTTGAAAATAGCCTTCATGAGGAAAACACATACACATGCCATAATTCAAATGTTCTTCAACATCTCTTTATAATTTCACTAACAAAAAAATAATTAATTAATAAAATATTAAATATGTAATATAATTGTTATTAAATGATCTATATAAAAGAAATATTTGGAAAAAGAAATTGTTTTTATTGATAAATCAATTAGGATGCTATCCACTTACCTATAGCATACCCAAGTACTAGAATTCATTTCTTAGGACTTCAATCAACTCTTCCTTACTACTTCAATCAATATTTCTTTTCTCCGAATCCCCTATTTAATAACAACAACACCATAGTCACTAGTTCCTAAATCAATCCAACTTATACTCTTCATCAATCAATCCCTTCAATACTATGATATATATATACAAGTCACACATTACAACTCAAAATCTATAGTCTAAATTCATTCAAAGGAGTAGATCAGATAAATCTTAACTCCAATATTTCTCGAATACTACACCAAATATCCAATTGACTACACATCACTTCCATAATCATCAAATTGGTTCACAATTCTCAAGTTAAACTCACAATAGTTTCATAATCAAAATTCTTCACCAATACTCAAGTTAAATCCAAAATCTTCCCCTTTTTTAAACACTCTATTAAACATCTTTCATTTTGAACAATACATAGACCATAAGACCAAGTTCTTTTCCTCCTCAATTCTTTGTCAAAAGTTGTCCAATATTAATGTTTGAACTAATCAACTTCCCACTTCTACTAAAGAGAAATTTTCTTCTAATGATGGTTTATTTAATCAATAATATAATGATCATATATATATATATGTCAAGCCATTATGTAATAATACTCTCTCTTAATCATTTTATTGAACACGTTGTAGGCATTAAACCATAAATTATGAGCAAGCTTTCTCCTATCCCATTTCCATTTTCTTAAAATCCTTTAACATAATATATAAATTAATTAGCTTCCTAATTTTCATTCATTCAATAGCCAAATCATTCTTAACTTTAATATCAATGTTTGAATAAATCTAGCTTACCAAATCTCATTCCTTCAATAGAAAAATTAGCCTTAATTCATAAAAAAGTTTCAATCTACCTATTGTTATATAGCTTTCACCAAAAATTTTAATTTGAATCAATTTCTCATCCCTATTCAAAACTCACAGTAGCAAAAAAAAAATCATCACCTAAATCACATGGCATTCATATAACACACAAAACAACAAATGGGAAGAGGGCTTGAAACTTCTATACCTCAGATCATCAACCAATCATAGATAAGGAAAGGAGAGATCGAAGCTCACATTGAATAAGGGAGAGAAAACAAAATGACCTTCACAAATGCATAAGTTCTCAACAAGTATAAAACAGGGGAGAAGATCGATTGTGAGGTTGCTAGAACTCCTTGCAGCTACTGACTAAGAGGGTGTTTTAATTATGGCACCAGATGGTAACTCAAGGCTTGGGGCCAATGAAGTTCAGGAGGTTGCCTCTACCAAGGCCTTAGAGGTGTTTCACCCTATTAGCTCAGTAGCAGGTATCGAGACCAGGGGATCTGAAAGGCCTTTAGAGAAGCCTTAAGTAGCGACTGTCATTGGTCCTACTACTACTAACACTCTAATTCCAAAGAACGCAATAGTTGCTTTAGGCTCCATTTAGGGTGCCTTAGTGCGAGGCCAGTCTGAGCCTACCATACCTACGGGTTATGTAGAGAAGGCCTTGCGATTAGCTGTATGATTTGCCCATACCCTTCATTCCACAAGCAAAGACAAAGCACTCATAAACCTGAGTCAAGTATCAATCTGTTACGCTCTTTTTTCCTGTTTATTTTCCTTTTATTACTATTACTAATTTAGTTTTTTTCTCTTTAGCTTGCTTTAATAGGGGCAGTCCCTACCAACACCCTTCTAACCCGCATTCATATTCTAGAAACGGATATGGTGTTTGATACTTGAAGGGTTATTTTGTTTCAACTCAGCTAAGATTTGCTTCTACTCCTTGAGCAAAATTACAAGAAGATGATTTAGGCCATAGAGGCTGTGGAGAAGTTGTTCCCATGCCTGAGTTGGTGTTCGTTCATACCCAAGTCCTAGAATGCTATAGCATCATCAACCATTACCGTATGGAGCTCCCGTTCCTTTTAGACTATTTAACAAATAGCTAGTCTATTTGGTATAAGTACCTTGATGCCAAGGCCCGAACAATTGCTACCAATAATTAGGTCCAATAAATTGCTCCTCGTGTAGATCATCTCCATTCACTGCAGGCTAAGGTGGCTAACTTGAGGCATCAACTAGCAGCTGTCAAAGAGGAGCTAACACGGGTTGAAGAGAAATGTGGAATCTGAGCTAGTGGAAGCCAATAAAGCATTAGATAATGCGTAGGCCATCTCAGAAGAGAAGCTTTATTCAATGTTGGAATTTGAAATGACCATTAGTTGATATCAATCCCTATTTGCTGAGTTGGACGTAGCTTTGGCTCTATGGGATGTCCTCTAAGCCTATTGTAAATAATAATAGATACATTTTTTATTCTTTTATTATTTGATTTGTATCATTTTCTCCTTGTATCATAATTCTTTGTGAATAAAAGGACAACATTCTTTTTCCTCTTACTGTCTATTTTGTTTCATCCTAAGGCCATTCTAGGCTTTAACACTTTTACTGCTTTACATTTTGGGCCTTGATAGTTTGTTATTGTGACGGCCAATATTTCTTTAAGTATTTTCTATTTATGGCTTGTCTGTGCAGGGTCCCATCAAGGCTAGATAACTAATACACATTCCTTTTAAGAATTTTGCTAACTTTGAATGATCCTTCCTAGTTAGGCAAAAATTTACCAAGCGTCTAGTCCTTAGAACCAGGTGGCAACACAAGTTTTCATATGAGCTTACCTGTCCAAAACTATTTTTTTTATTCCCTTATTATATATTCTTGAAACCTCTTTCTTCTGGGCGGTCATATAATCCAATATTTGTAAATATATTTCATCCAATTGAATTAACTTGTTCATCATAGCTTCATTATAATCCTCGAAATACCTTTCTAAATTGTTCGTAATGCTTAATGAAAGAACTACTATTTCTATAAGTAATATAGTGTTGTGCCCATATGTCAATACATATAGGCTCGTGCCCGTGGCCTCTCTCTTTAATGTCCCGTATGCCCATAGTGTCTCATGAAGTCATACGTATAATTCCCTAGGGTTTTCCTCAATTGTCTTTTTTATAATTCAAAGGATTATTTCATTAGAAGCTTCAACCTGCCCATTTACTTGAGGGTAATGTGGTAAAGATGTTAATAATTTGATCCCACTTTCCTTGAAAAAGGCTTTGAAGTTGCTTTTAATGAACATGGTCCCTTGATCTATTGTAATCATTTGAGAAATCCTAAATCAAAACACAATTTACTCATATACGAAGTTAATGATGCCATCCTATTCCACTTTCTTCATAAGGACGACCTTTACCTATTTTGTGAAATAATCTATGGCCACTAGGGTAAATGACCCCTTGGATGAGGCTAGATAAATGTTCCCTATTATGTCCATAGCCCACCCTTAGAAGGGCTATGACTTAATGATCATATGCATGTATAATGTTAGTACTTGCTATAAGAAATCTAAGCTCTGATACCAATCTATCACACCCCAAAAATTAGGTGGGACTGGCATGAAATATAGGCACAAAACTCACATCCCTTAAGCTGTGATAAGAGAAACTCTATAATTAATACATTAAACACACTAATAGGGTAATTAAAAATGATTGCATTATTAAATCAGATATTAAATTTTAAAAGAAATGTGAGGATCCTACTTGTAGTCTATATGGAGTACCTAAGGTTAGGTTCCAATGTAAGTATAAAGTTCAAATTTTCATCAAACCGGGATTTGACTAAAATAATTTTTCCGCTTCCATTCAGCAATAAAACTCCTCAGTGGATGTCTCGAGTTACAAGTTCTGCTATACCATCTAAGACCCAAATATCTTTTTCTAGTGAATAACATCCCACCAATAAATAATTAGACATGAATAAAAGGAAAGTTTGAAACAATCATGCAATATAAAGAGGCAATGATCTTCATAAAAATTTAATAAACTTTGAAAGTAAAAGGATTCTATAAAGTTTTAAATGAAATCTTTAGCTATTAAAATATCATATGAAATATTATTGTCACTTGATTGCAAAGAAGCAAATAAATAATTATAAATAATTTACTACTTAAAGCCAATAGGATGTAAAATCATCAAAGAATACAATATCGGTCTTTTAAGGTTCTTATATACACATTAAAGAATACAATAAATATGTAAAGATATAGTATAGTTTACCAAAGTTTTCACTCATTTAATTGTGGTGGTATCAATGTTTAACTAAAGTAAATAAATTTTTTAAATAATTGGACTGAATGAGGATAAACCAGGAAAAATATTATTAAGTATTGCTTTGAAATTATAAAAAGGCATATAATATGTAACAAAAAAATAATTTAGAAAGCCAATATAATAACACAGATGAGAGAGCAAAACCAATCTTCAACTTCAGTTTTGCTATATTTGAATGTATGTGGGTATTTATTAACCAGTACTGGAAAAGGGTGATAGTAGAATAAATATGACGCAGAGTTTACATTGATGTAAATATTTAAACAATTTAAACAATAAATATATAGAAATTTTAAAACACCCGCAAGTTCATACTGGAATAAGAACGTGGACACGATTTATTCGTTTATGTAAGCTTTCAAAGCAAGCGTGCTCTGATAACATACTGTTATAAATAATTATGTCTAGCAAAAGTGACTTTATATGATGATTTTTTTTCCCTGAATGACAATAAAATCCACCTACAACAACAACAACAAGACTTATAAAATCTCTTTAAATTATATAATAATAATTTAATTTTTTGACATGCTCTAATTTTACTAAAATGTCTAGAGATTTTTGTGTCAATAAATTTTAAAGTGAGAAGACTATTTTACTCTTATTGAAAATAACAAGCTTTAATCATAATTTTTTTTTTAAGGAATAATAACTTTCGTTCAGAGTTATAAAAGGTGAATAAGTAAGCATATTATTGAGTATAATTTCTATTATTAAAAAACAAGCTCCAATCACAACTTTTGCTTAAGGAATTACAACTTTTGTTCTATAAAATAAAAAAATTGAACAAGAAATCATAACTTATTAAGTGTAATTCCTATTATTGGAAAGCAAATTTTCAAAATAATAAACCTTATTTATAACTTTTGTTTAAAGAATAACAACTTTTATTTAAAGAATTGCAAAAATTGAATAAGAAATTACAACTTATCAATAAGGATAAAATGGTCTTTTTAATTTTAAATTTATGGACATAGAGGTCTCTAGAGACTTCAGTAGAATTTTGGCATTTTGAAAGATCAGATTATCATTTATATAACTTGAGAGAATTTTATTGTTATTTTCTCCCATTCTTTTTTTTTTACCAAGACTTTACATGATGATTGAAAAAATTAATATTTGATCACACAATATACGCCGGGCAAGGAAAAAAAAAAATTCACACGATATCTTGACCGATCTGTCCGCGAACCACTAACGAAAAATCAAGTATAAGCAATCTGTATAATTGCAATGATTTGAATTGTTTATTGCATATAAAGGTTACCCTGATGATGACTATTTTGTCTTTTGATATTTTTCAAAATATTTATAATATGCCACCATGTACTCAAGGAGACCATGTTAACTAATCCCTTCTCATTAAAAAAAAAAAAAAACTAATTCCTTCTCTACTCCGATTTTTTCATATATTGAAATTTAATAGCAACACATTGGATGACTTCCAGCTGCAGTCAATTCAATATTTCTTAATATAATATGACGTATCCTTAATTTTAATATTATGGTGCTAATATTCTTGCATTATTTACTGGCTTCCAAAATCTCAACTTTTCATTCTATCTAATGGTCATATAAATTTCATCTATGAACAGATGAGACTTTGTGGCATTAGGAGGCATTAGTTTAGTGTCATGGGGGCACATTTTTTCTCATATGACTTGTCGGTCAATATCTTTAATTTGTAATTAATAGGTGGAGGTATATTGTGAAGTTTTTATATATTGAGTAGCAAATTTGCATTAAAAAAATTAGAGTTCTATATGATACTAGGCATGTAATTTAAGGACAAAATTGCCTTTTTACCCAACAAAGTGTGAAAGAGGAAAAGAGGGTTAAAGTGAGCTTAATTTGTTGTGTGTGTGTCAAAAGTCTCACATTGCCTAAATGAAGAGCTCTCCAAGTGTATAAATAATAAGGAATGAAGTGAGCTAGTAAAATGGGCTAAGAGGAGAAGTAGGTTCACACACACGAAATAGGCAAACTTAGGACAATTGCAGTTGAAATCAACCGATTCGCTCTCCTGTGCATGAGTTCAAGAGGCATTGGGTTTTTTTTATTGGATTATTTTTACAAAAATAAATAATTATTTAATTTACATGGGACCTCCCTTTTTGGCTATCAGGAGTTTGAATTCAAACCATTAAGCATTTTTGGCCTTTAATTGAATTTTTTAAATGAATAACTAAAATTCCTAAATGTGTTTTACAACCATGTAACTGATGCTTAATGGGTTTAATTTGACATTATGAGCCTAACAGACCTTTGGCCTATATATAGCTATGGGTGCAAATAGGATCAGTGCTAGCCTCTTGAGCTTTCAGGGCATTCTTCTCCTCCTCTTTTGCTTTTACGTTCGTCTGAGTTTTTTGTTAGTACTACTGTTCTAGTTCCTTGCTCTAACAGGAAGTGCTTGTTTAATCATAGGGAACTGTCTATTTGTTGTTCTAATATGCCAGAATAGTTATTAAGGACAGTGTCCTTCCAGACATGACTCAAGCAGCTCATAGTTCACATCTATATCGCCAATACCGCCAACAATCTTAAGAACTATTCGAACCAAATGGCATCTAATAGTGTTGATAATGTCATCCCTAAAGGTGTACCTGGTGATTCTATTAAAGATCAGTACGTCCTTGCTGCTATTGCCATCCCCCTATCGAGGCCATTCCCAGACATATTAAAGATAAAGGTCTTTGATGATAGGAACTTCAAACACTGACAAGAACGAGTCTTCATCATTATTGACATGCATGGTGTGGCTACTGCTCTTGCTCAATTCGAACCTCCTACTAACACTAACCAAGCCCAGAGAGTTGCATGGACTCATGCAAACAAGGTATGCCGACACACTATCATTAGCACCTTATCTAATGATTTGTTCGATGTCTACTATGTCTACAAGGAAGCTTGTAAGATATGGGAACCCATGGTGACAAAGTACATTGCTAAGGATGACAGTAAACAAAAGTTTGTTATGGGAAACTACTACAAATAGGAGATGACTGAGAATAAGGATGTGAAGGAGCAAATCAATGAATATCATAAGCTGTTGGAGGAGCTTCATGCTGAAAATATTAACCTCATAAACGAGTTCATTGTTGGAATCCTGATTGAGAAGCTACTAGAATTGTGGAATGATTAAAAACAGTAGCTGAAATAAAAACAAAAGCAGCTGTCCTTGACTGACCTAATCACTTACATCATCATCAAAGACACCTACCAAAAGGCAATGAAATGAATGCGAGACTATCAGATAACAAACATAATGAAATGATGACTTTGTTAGCAATATGATGCAAAATGGAAATGACCAAATAACATAGAAGGATGTTGCAAACAATTGACAAAGATCTAAACAAAATGCAATACTATTAGATAACACATACAATGAAATGATTTTTTTTGTTTAAGCAATGTGATGCAAATAGAAATGACCAAATAACATACAAGGATGTTGCAAACAAAACAAAGATCCAAACAAAATATATGTTAACCAGGTACCCCTCTTCATTTGATTTCTAAGTGAGAATTTCATGAGATGATATTCTTATCTTAGAAATGAATGAACAAAGAAACATGTATTTTGTTTGGAAGGGCAAGACTTTAATAAAAACCTAGATCCTTTGATTGATGGGCACCTATTTTTACAAGGTTGTAAGCAGATAGGAAGTGCCTACCTAAGTACGGCTTTTAGTGAGTTCTTGTCTTTACAGGTCTTCGAACAGTAAGAAAGTGCCTACCTAAGTAAGGCTTTTAGAGGGTGTCTGTCTTTACAGAGTTTTGAACGGTAAGGAAGTGCCTACCTAAGTAGGGCTTTAGGTGAGTGTCTGTCTTTATAGGGCTTTGAACAATAAGGAAGTGCCTACCTAAGTAGGACTTTTAGTGGGTGCCTATCTTTACAGGGCTTTGAACGGTAAGGAAGTTCCTACCCAAGTAGGGTTTTTGGTGAATACATGTTACTACAGGGCTTTGAATGATAAGGAAGTGCCTAGTTAAATAAGGCTTTAAGTAGGTGCCTATCATTATAGGGCTTTGAACGGTAAGAAAATGCCTACCCAAGTAGGGCTTTGGGTGTGTGCCTATCTTTACAAGGCTTCGAATAGTAAGAAAGTGCCAACCCAAGTAGGACTTTTGGTGAGTGCCTATCTTTACAAGGCTTTAAACGGTAAGGAAGTGCCTACCTAAATAGGGCTTTTGATGGGTCCTTGTCCCGACAGGGCTTTGAACAGTAAGAAAGTGCATACCCAAGTAAGGCTTTGGGTGCATGCTTGTCTTTACTGGGTTTTGAATAGTAAGGAAGTACCTACCTAAGTACGGCTTTATGTGAGTGCTTATCTTGACAAGGCTTTAAAGGGTAAGGAAGTGCTACCCAAGTAGGGCTTTTAGTGGGTGCTTATCTTTACAGGGCTTTAAACGGTAAGGAAGTTCCTACCCAAGTAGGGCTTCTGGCAGCCGGTCATTATAGGGCATTGAACAGTAAGGAACTGCCTACCTAAGCAGGGCTTTAGGTGTCTACCTGTCTTTACAGGGCTTTGAATGGTAAGGAAGTGCCTACTCAAGTAGGGCTTTTAGTGGGTACTGTCTTTACAGGGCTTTAAATGGTAAGGAATTGCCTACCCAAGTAAGGTTTTAGGTGAGTGGCTGTCTTTACAGGGCATTGAATGGTAAGAAAGTACCTAACCAATTAGGGTTTTTGGTGAGTGCCTGTCTTTACAGGGCTTTGAATTGTATGGTAGTGCCTACCCAAGTAACGCTTTGGGTGAGTACCTGTCTTTACATGGCTTTGAACAGAAAAGAAGTGCTTACCTAAGTAGGAATTTTAGTGAGTGCTTGTCTTTATTGGGCTTTGAATGGTAAGGTAGTGCCTACCCAAGTAGGGCTTTTGGTGAGTGCCTATCTTTATAGGGCTTTGAACGATACGGTAGTGCCTACCTAAGTAAGGCTTTTTATTGGGTGTCTTTCTTTAAAGGACTTTAAGGGTGAGGAAGTGCCTTCCTAAGCAGGGCTTTGGGTGGGTGCTTCTCTTTATAAGGCTTTGAATAGTAAGGCTAAGTAGGGCTTTAGGTAAGTACCTGTCTTAACAAGGCTTTAAATGGTAAGGAAGTGCTACCCAAGTAGGGCTTTTGGTGTATGCCTATCTTTATAAGGCTTTGAATGGTAAGAAAGTACCTAGCCAATTAGGGCTTTGGTAAGTACCTATCTTCACAAGGCTTTAAATGGTAAGGAAGTGCCTACCCAATTAAAGCTTTTGGTGAGTGCCTGTCATAATAGGGCATTGAATGGTAAGGTAATGCGTACCCAAGTAAGGCTTTTGGTGAGTGCCTGTCTTTCCAAGCCTTTAAATAGTAAGGTAGTGCCTACACAAGTAAGGCTTTTGGTGAGTGCCTATCTTTATAAGGCTTTGAAACGGTAAGGTAGTACCTACCTAAGTAAGGCTTTTGGTGGGTACCTTTCTTTACAGGGCTTTAAGGGTGAGAAAGTGCCTTTGCAAGTAGGGCTTTAAGTGGATGCTTGTCTTTGCATTGAGCGGTAAGGAAGTGCCTACCTAAGTATGGCTTTAGTTGAGTGCCTATCTTGACAGGGCTTTAAATGGTAAGGACATGCTACCTAAGTAGGGCTTTTAGTAACTACCTGTCTTTACAAGGTTTTGAAAGGTAAGGTATTACCTACCTAAGTAGGGTTGTTAGTAGGTGCCTATCTTTACAGGGCTTTAAGGGTGAGGAAGTGCCTAGCCAAGTAGGGCTTTGGGTGAGTGTCAATCTTTACAGGGCTTTAAAGGTGAGGAAGTGCCTACCTAAGTATGGTTTTGGGTGGGTGCCTATCTTTATAGGGCTTTAGATGGTAAGGAAGTGCCTACATGAGTAGGGCTTTGGTAAGTGCCTATCTTTGCAGTGCTTTGAACGAAAATGAAGTACCTTAATTTGTTTTCCCAACCATTCTTTGAATTATGTAACCAAACATTAATCAGGGTGTGTATAAACATATCTAAATACACACACACCCCCACATTTACTCTCTCAGTCATCGAACATCTTTCATGCATATCAAGATTAAATAATTAAACAACACTAAGGTTTGTAAGTATCAACCATACGAGTCTCAAGAGCTTAGCTAATCAATTCTTGCTCAAATCTCAAGTTAATGCATCAATAACCTATACCAAGTATGCTTGAAAAATTTAGTAAAAATTTAGAAAAATACATATTCATGTAGACTCCACCTAACAAACATTTCATCTAACAACTTGATCACACTCCACTTATTCTCCCCTACCACTCTCAGTAGCAGGAAATACCCAATTGTAATCCCAATCAGACATACACACGCACACACACAATTAGTGAAGGAAAAGAACTGAACCTCCTACCTTAAACCAGCAACGGCTTGAGTAGAGAAGGAGGAGAAAGAACCTGTGACACTACACAAGGAAGAGGGAGAAGAATGTATGATGCATCCTTTCACAGCGTCAAAAACAGAGGAGAAAGAATTGAAATTCAAGCCCACACGTACACCAAACAACGTCACGGCAAGGAAGGGGGAGGCGATTTACATCGCACTTAGGAGAACTCACAGCTTAAACTCCTAGCAGCGGCAGATGAAGCTTCTAGACTCATCAACACCAACGACAAATAGCAATAGACAAAGAAGACAAGGAAGACCGATGGAGAAGAAAGAGAAGCTTGAAATTTCTAGACCCAGGATTTCTCTCCCTCTCTCCCCTCATGCTCTGTTCTTGACTGACCAAGGAAAGAAATTAAAAAGATGAGGTTTATTAGGGAAAATTACAAGAAACCCAATAGATATCTTCTAAAATTACAGAAGAGGTAAGGGCATTTTGGTAACTTCATTCGATGCCAACAAAAATGAAATTTCCTCTAGTATAGGTCAGATTCAAACCCCCTACCTCCAAGTAACAAATTGACATAGTTTCCACTGAAACCATTACTCCCTATTTATTATATAACTAAAACAATAAAATAAAATATCAATTGAAAGGAAAAAAATCATTTAATTTATTT
The DNA here is from genome assembly GCF_029017545.1 of Prosopis cineraria. Taxonomy (NCBI): domain Eukaryota; kingdom Viridiplantae; phylum Streptophyta; class Magnoliopsida; order Fabales; family Fabaceae; genus Prosopis; species Prosopis cineraria. Next base: position 75,849 of record NW_026555352.1, read on the forward strand.
ATCATTTAATTTATCTTCTTCTTTTTTTAAAAAAATTTAAGGTTATTACAATTTACCATTAACTAAATCATGAGGCAAGCTTCCAAGTAAACCCAATGATTTCTAACATTTAATTTCTTCATCAATCTTTAACTCAGCATCAATGAAGTAGCATCTAATATTATCCAAAACATCACCTAAATTCTTCACTCAAGTATTTCCACAAGCATCTTGAGAGCATCCAATTTCAGCTCACAATATTCATCTAGCTAGTTAATCAACTTCCCATATAAACTTTATCATCAACATTTAGCTTAGCATCATAACAAAAATATGTACAAGCATAAACTCCTCAAATTTTGACAACAACTCTGAGGAACAAGGAGGTGCGCTTTGACCAAAGAAGAAGAGAGTAATTCATTTTGCTATAGAAATCAAAGAGGAAGGAGAGAAAAACCAGCAACCTACCTCAAACGAAACTTTAGTGTAGCAACTAAGAGCCAAAACCTGACCAATGTTGATGAAGAAAAGAAGATAAGAGCTTCAGCTTGCTACATGCAGGAGAAAAACCAACAATTCTGACCAATAGAAGAAAAGTTGAACTACCATACACACATGAAACTTTTAGCTATTGAGGAAGAAAGAAACCTGAAGACCACTCACAACTAACCCAGGGATGAAACATAGGGCAATAATGGAAAGAAAATAGCTACTTGCCCCTTTTAATGGACAAACGAAGATGGAGGAAGGGTTGGCAGTGAAAACAATGCAGACCAACAGTGACGAACAAGAAACACGAGCAAGAAGGAGGAGGAGAGGAAGAAAACTGTGATGATTTTCAAGAAACTTCCTCACCCTTCCTTTGTTCCATTGTCGTGTTCAAATGGGAAAGAGAGAGAATAAAAATCCGATGAAAAAGTATTTGGGAAATTTACAAGAGAGGCCCAAGGAAAATTATAAGAAAAGTACAAAATGTTTATAATTAACAATAAAACCAAACTTGGTTAATAAAATTCTAACTTTGAATTCTCAAGAAAGTTACTAAAATAAATTCCTATAAACCACACCCTCAACTTGCTATAAGTCTAATTTAAATAAAATGTTTATTAAAAGAGAAAAATTAATTTAAGTTAAAATTTAAATTGAGGGCCATTACACAACCTCACTATTGTAAATAACATAAGCAAAAAGAAGAGAAGCAGAAATTTCATATCAAGAATAAAAAACAAAGGTTGAGCTTCTTATGCACGCACACACCGACGTCCAGCTATTGAGGAGAAGAAAAGAAAGAGATGAACATGCATGCACCCCTACTGCACACAGTAGCGAAGAAATAGAGGAGAGATTTAGCGACACCACTCGACAAAAATGGACAAACAGCTAACCAAACTGAACAGCAAATAGCGGTAGTGAGAGGAAACATCTAATAGTGATGAGAGAAAAGAAGTCTAAGGTTGGTGAAGAGAAGAGATGAGAATGCTATGTTTTCCCTTCACACAAGTTATAAAATCTGATCAAAGAATATTTGGAAAAATTGCAAAAAAAGAGCAAGAGAAAATCACAAGAAAGGCACAAGAAAATTACCCAAAAAGAGGACAAATTTCCTATTAATTAAAATAAAAAAAATCAACTTACTAAAAACTTATTTAAATAAATATTCCTTGGGAGAAAAATTTACTCCAATTAAAATTTGGGTCATTACATTTATATCTTTTAATATTAGTCATTGAAATTCTTTGACAAGGGAAAATTATGTATAGATCCCACAGAGCAAACCAATTTACAAATAAGTCTAATAAATTAGAAACTATAGCTAGGTCTGTAGGACATGTAATTTGAAATTAGAGTCCAAATTATTAGGTTAATTATTAGATATTAGAAGTTACATTTGTAAAATATTGAAATGATAGTTGTAAATTAGTTATGCAATAGATGTATACAATTAGTGCTAACCTTGTAGCATATACGATTAATTTAACTATTGAATATGTAAGTTAGAGTTGTAAAAAATTGAAAAGATAATTATAAATTCGTAATTGGAATTTCTTTTGACAGGGAAATTATGTATAGATCCCACAGAGCAAACCAATTTACAAATAAGTCTAATAAAATTTAGAAACTATAGCTAGGTCTGTAGGACATGTAATTTGAAATTAGAGTCCAAATTATTAGGTTTAATTATTAGATATTAGAAGTTGCATTTGTAAAATATTGAAATGATAGTTGTAAATTAGTTACGCGATAGATGTATACAATTAGTGCTAACCTTGTAGCATATACAATTAATTTAACTATTGAATATGTAAGTTAGAGTTGTAAAAAATTGAAAAGATAATTATAAATTATTGATGAAATAGTTACAAACAATTAGTGTTAAACTTTGTTAGTAAGGCATGATCAGTTTAACTATTAGATATGTGAAGTTATAGTTGCAAAATATTAAAGTGATAGTTGTAAACAATAGTGTTAAGCTTTGTTAGTATGTAATGCATGACTAGTGTAACTACTAGATATATAAAATTATAGTTGTAAAATGTTGAAGTAATAGTTGTAAATTACTAATGAGGTAATTGTATATAATCAGTATTAAAATTGTGTGATCAGTTTAACTGCTAGATATGTGAAGTTATAGTTATAAAAAGTTGAAGTGATAGTAGTAAATTATTTAAGAGTGAGATATGGATATTGTGAGTGGGTTTGGTTGGATTCATAATAATGTGATAAATAGAATAAACTTAAGTTTCATTTTTTATACAATATCTAATATATTATGTTATTGGATCAAACTCAAGTATTGTTGAATCGGAATGAGAACAGATTCTTATTGTCATTTTTTGAAGAAGGATTATTAAAGGAAAATAATAATAAAATCCCTCTGAATTACCTAAATGATGATTTGATCTCTTGAAATATCATAATTTCACTAAAGTCCCTAGGAATCTCCATGTTAATAAATTTTAAATTAAAAATATCATTTTACCCTTATTGACAAGTTGTGATTTCTTATTCAATTCTTATGATTCTTTGAATAAAAGTTCTCATTCCTTAAGTACAAATTGTGAATGACTTGAGAACTTGCATTTCAATCATTGAAATTACACTTGACAAGTTGTGATTTCTTGCTCAACTCTTGCAATTCTTTGAACAAAAGTTGTTATTCCTCAAATAAAAGTTATGATTATGGCTTGTTTTTCAATAATAGAAATTATACTTAACAAGTTGTAATTTCTTGTTCAATTTTTTCAATTTACAAAACAAAAATTGTTATTTTCTTAGGCAAAAGTTGTGATTGAGATTGTTATTTTCAATAAGGATAAAATAATCTCTTCACTTTAAAATTTGACACAGAAGTTTCTAAGGATTTCACTGAAATTATAACATTTTGAAAAACTAGATTGTAATTTACATAATGATAATTTTATTGTCATTTTGCCATTATTAAAAGAAGTGAATCAAAATACAAAATAAACCTTAATTGTTAATACAAAACCCCAGCCTCTACTCCAAACATCTCGTAACCACCTACTTTTTTTTTTTTTTTAAGGGTTAAAGTGTTACTTCGCCCCTCAATTTTTTTTCTAGGCACATCGGGTGCACTCAAGTCAAGGGTAACACAATGTTGCCCCTCATATATTTAAAATTGAGCAAGTTCATCTCTCTTAAAAGTTTGTTAATTTGACCATTATTTGATTCAAGAATTTATAGAGAAGAACTTAAAAAACAATCAGGAATGATAAAAAATTATATACAAGTATTAGGATAATCCATCTTTATAGGAAAAGATATTTTAGTTGTCAGAGATCAAATACATCATCGATTTAATTTGGAAAAGGGATAAGGAGTCCTAGCATAAAATTTTCAAGACTACATGCTTGAACAAACTTAAGTTTGCAAGCTTAATTTCATCAATTATTGTGGATGCTAAAGAATATTTTTCTATTCATTTTTTTTCACATCTTTCTCCTCATAGGGAAACAACATCCAGTTGCTAGTCTCTAGTTCATGTTTCATGAAATTTAGAGTGTGCACATACCAGTAAGTTATATATGAGAAAAAGAAAAATTAAAAAAGAAAAGAAAAGAAAACCAAGGAACCAGGCCAAGAGAAGAATACAATATAAGGCATATATTATCTTGCTTATGTCATGTTAACCAAAACTTGATTCCTTTCTAAAGGTATTGGAGGGAAAATTGTGAATGGTTTTGGTTTTGTTGGGTGATGAGGTAGTGTGTTAAAAATCTACACGTTCTTGACATTAATTTGAGCATTTATAATATTGCCAATTAGTAATTCAATCCTGGCCAGTGGAAAATTTTACGGTTAGGTTCCATTTAATTTTTACTTTTTTCCCTTAATTCATCTCATTCATTTTCTCATTATTTACGCATTGGCATCTCGTAAAGTGTCCATTATTCTTGGTATATATACATATCATTTAGGTGTCAAGTTGTGTTCATAGATAGTTTTTAATTTCAGAATAACAATGCGCTTCAAATAACGAGTAACTCAGTCCGTGGTTGATGGATACCAAAATCTTAAGGACAACACTGATTATAAATGTTTTTTCCTATAAATGATACCTAATAAAATATACTGATAAATACAAGTGGAACTGACCCAAACTGGACAATTTTATTACTTATCATTTATAAATGGAACAACAGAGAGAATGGAAAATGTCTACAACCAAATATTCATTCATTAAACCTCAAGGCCCACATAAAGCAGAATTATATTGGGAAATATTAAAATTCACTTGATGACAAATTGCAAAGAGATCATATAATCTCTTATTTTAGTAATAACAAAATAGACTTAAAATCATGGGATACGCAGATACGTTCTCATTTGACGAAGGAGGCTAGTGAATATGATCAAGTGAGGGCTTTTGTTTTGATGGTTTCTCCTTTTGCTTGTCATTATCCTTGGGTGGCTTGTACCCTAATGGCTCTTCCATGCATGCTTCCTTTATGAGAGGCCGCATTGGCATCGATTGTTTTTCAACCAGAGGCTGATAATAATATTCAAAACACGAAGTGGCGAGAAACACCACTCCAAGAAGGAACACTAGCAAGTGTTTAGAGGACAGTGTTAAACTCAACTTGTATGATGGGAGAAATATTTAAGTAAATCGGGTGCATCATGTCGTTTGTAGTTTGTCCAGTAAAAATATGACATTTAGATGACATCAAATATAAATTGATTATGAGATTAATAATAGCAAAGAAAGAAAAGGTAAAAATCAAATATATATTCTGTTATAAAAATAAATATCAATTTAAAAAATGTTACACAAGATTTTATTTAAATACTTGGGGCATTTTTAATTGGATAAACTATAAATAATGTAATACACCCGATCTGCCTAAGTATTTCTCGTGTTGACGGTGCACATAATAAAATACATTTAATAAATAAAATAATGATAAAAATAGAAGTCTAGCTGGCTGGCTGGTGTGAACTCGATCACTATATCTCTATGCATGCATATCAGTGAAAAATTAGAAATTATTTTTGTTTTTCTTCCACTTTTTTCTCCTGTTTTAAAAAAAAAATTGCTGGTAACCTTTGCAAGACTTAATCATCGATTTAGATATTTTATTGACACACCCCCCCAACTTATTTCAGTGAAGAAATGCATTTTGTCCTCTTAATGCAATCATGGAGACTTTATGTTATATTAAGCATTAAATAAGAAACTCGAGCTGTGAATTACAAAATTTTTACTTCTAAATTTTGAAATTATAGTTGTACGTGAACCAAATTAACGGGGATAGTATTGTCTTTGCACCTCAACCATAATTTATATTCAAATCCCTAAAATCTTGATTATAATTTCTAAATTTTATGAGATTTATTTATAAATAAGTCTATTGTACGATACATATTTGTATTTTTCCCAAAAATCAATGACTTTGCTGCTGAGCTAATTGGGTTCCATTATCTACTCTATTTCTAAGCTTTTTCCTTTATTTCTTTGTCATCAAGTACATGTTTTTCCTTAAAATATCAATATATTGTCATAGGTCATACCCAGAAATCAAATTTAATTAGCCAATATAAACCTTGTTATTCTTTTGGCCTATAGAGATTATGGCTGCTATGGCATGTAAAATCCCTAAAACTCTACCTTAGTGCAATCGTGGAGCAATGGATTCATGGACCTTAAAGTAGATTATTAGAAAGAAGAAAAGAATTTTTCAGATTCCTCAATTTATTTTGTACGTTAAGCTTTTTGATGATAACAAAAATATGATAAAGTATTATTTCGAAGGGATTAATCAAACATCAAAAGGCAAAACATCAAAGTGAGTAATGCTTTAATGATGACCTAGGCTTTGAAGGGATTAATCAAACATCAAATGTTTTTTTTTTTAATATCTCTTATGTACGAGTCATTGGTACTTTTAACAAGGAAAAATTATGCATAGGTCTCCTAAAGCAAACTTATTTACAAATAAGTCTTATAAAAAATAAAAATAAGACCTTAGTGTAATTTAAAATTAAGGTGTAAAAATAATACTACCCTTACTTATTAGGTTTAACTAATATACATGTGAAGTTATAGTTATAAATTATTGATGAAATATTTATAAATTACTTGATTGATATATTATATTTAAATAGGGGCACTCTTATTTTTGTATCCTAATTTTATATTACACTTAAGTCCCAAGAGACTTGGCTGTGATTTCTAAATTTTATGAAACTTATTTATAAATAAATACTCTCCATGGGACCTATACATGGTTTTCCCTTTTGACAATCATAATCCATCATTATGAACAAATATTAATAGGGTTAATTCCTTATTCATGAGATACAAGAGGGAGAAATTATCCAAGGCTACTTTGCATCCTAAAAAGTCCTTAATTAACTAACTCCTTAATTATACTTATACTCAATTTAGTAGAATACTTTTTGTCTAGTTCTTGATTACTCTTTGCACAAATTTTCATGTGAATGATACTTTTCTTATCACTATATTACTTGTTACAACTCGTGTTCTTGTGATAAACGTTGGGTGACCAAAACAATCATAACGAAATAAATGTAGAAAATTGTAACAGAAAGCTTACTCTACACACCTTATTTTTTAAGCAAATATTTCAATAATGCTATATAGATATATAGCCCTTCGTTGTATAGCTATATAGATATATAGTAGCTCAAGTTTAAGTGGCTCATAACCTTTATGACAATCTAAAGCAAGTTCTACTATATCTGTAACAAGTAGAAGCATTGAGAATTTATTCTCACACACACACACACACCGTAATAACCTTAATTTTTTTTAAAAAAAGAAAAAGATAAATTAAATGATAAATAAATTAAATGATTTTTTTCCTTTCAATTGATATTTTATTTTATTGTTTTAGTTATATAATAAATAGGGAGTAATTGTTCAGTGGAAACTATGTCAATTTGTTACTTGGAGGTAGGGGGTTCAAATCTGACCTATACTAGAGAAAATTTCATTTTTCTTGGAATTGAATGAAGTTACCAAAATGCCCTTACCTCTTGTGTGATTTTAGAAAATATCTATTGGGTTCTTGTAATTTTCCCTAATAAACCTCATCTCTTTAAATTTCTTTCCTTGGTCAGTCAAGAATAAAGCACGAGGGGAGAGAGGGAGAGAAATCCTGGGTCTAGAAATTTCAAGCTTCTCTGTCTTCTCCATCAGTCTTCCTCATCTTGTTTATCTATTCCCATATGTCGTCGGTGTTGATGAGTCTAGAAGCTTCATCCGCCACTACTAGGAGTTTGAGCTGTGAGTTCTCCCAGGTGCAATGAAAATTGCTTCCCTCTTCCTTGCCGTGACGTTGTTTGGTGTGCGTGTGGGCTTGAATTTCAGTTCTCCCTCCTCTATTTTTGATGCTGTGAAAGGATGCATCGAACGTTCTTCCCCCTCTTCCTTATCTAGTGTCACAGGTTCTTTCTCCTCCTTCTCTGCTCACGCCGTTGCTAGTTCAAGGTAGGAGGTTTAGTTCTTTTCCTTCACCAATTGTGTGTGTGTGGTGTATTGTCAGATTGGGATTGCAATTGGGTATTTCTTGCTGCGGAGAGTGGCAGAGGAGAATAGGTGGAGTGTGATCGTGTTGAAACTTTAATTTTCAAAAGGAAATTATGCTTTAGGCCCTTTGATTTTTGTAAGAGGCAAGGTGGGTAACCTTTTCATATTTGAACTAATTATTGTTAAAATGTTTTTTTTAGAAGTTTGATAAACTTGAAATTAACATAGAAACTGCTAGAATGAGAATTGATAAGAAATTAGCTTGAAATTATAAATTAAGATTTGATGTTTACAAGTTGTTAGATGAATGTCTGTTAGGTGGAGTCTACATTAATATGTATTTTTCTGAATTTTTACTAAATTTTTTAAGCATACTTGGTATAGGTTATTGATGCATTAACTTAAGATTTGAGGAAGAATTGATTAGCTAAGCTCTCGAGACTCATATGGTTGATACTTACAAACCTTAGAGTTGTTTAATTATTTAATCTTGATATGCATGAAAGATGTTCAATGACTTGAGAGAGTAAATGTGGGGGGGTGTGTGTGTATTTAGATATGTTTATACGCACCCTGATTAATGTTTGGTTGCATAATTCAAAGAATGGTCGGGAAAACAAATTAAGGTATAAGCAATTTGTTGGATGGGAAGTAGGCATGTAAAGTATTAAAAGGACGGAAGAAATTAAGATTTGGTTGATTAAATTATAATGATTTAAAGTCAATCCACCATAGTGTTTTCAATATCAGAAGATAACTTATTTAACTAAAGTAAGTTCATTAAATCTTTCTTTATACTGAATAGGAGGTTAAGAGGAAGGAAGAGTTGATTGAAGTTCTAAGAAATGAATTTTGATATTCAGGCATATTATAGGTAAGTGGATAGCGTCCCAACTGATTTTTTTCAATCAAAATTTCCTTTACTAAAATTATGTTTTTCTGAAAATCATTTTAATAGCATTAATGCGATTATTAAATATTTGTTGATTAACATTTCTTTATTTTGAGAAATTAGCTTACCAAATTTAAAATGTTATTTGATCAATTAAGCCAAGTTTGAACTTTAATTATGAGATTTTTATTTTATCAAATATTGGATTGATACAGAGAATGATTCATGCGAGTTCGATGTTGAAATTTTTTTCAATAAATGCAAGCATGAGCATCGGATATAAAATTTGATTCAGGCAAGTTTTAATGCTTAGAAGTATTCATGTGAGTTTGATTTTGAGAATGAGAACTGTATTTTGAAACTGATGATTTTCTCACATGTTTGAAAATGATTTTAAAAAGGGACTTTACACAGACCACTGGTTGCTAACGGCAGTTTTGTTAGCCCTTGGCGTGCCATGATTCACTTAGCTAGCAGGGTGATTATAGGAGGTGCTAGCCCCGTGCGATGGCCAATGCACGTGGAACGAAAGGATGGTTATTCGTGAGCATTGTACTCATGTTTGATTTCGTGGCTTTGAGCCGCGTCTGGTTAGTATTACCCTTGTGGACTGGGTGTCCATGTTTGTTTCGTGGCTTCGGCTGTATTTGGTTACTTACCCTCGTGGACTGTGTGTCCACGTTTGTTAATTGTTTTGATAAGTCCCTATGGTTATGAATCTGATTATTTGGTAATTTGATATCCTATTGGTTTTTATTGAGTAATTTATTTCCATTATGAGACTTCTTAAAATCAAGTGAAATTAACATTTGCTATAATAGTTCAATGGTTTAAGATTTTATTCAAATTTTTATAGAGCCATTTTCTTCTAAAGTTTATACATTTTTTTATGGAAATTGTTGTTTCTTTAACTTACATGATTATTTTAAATTTTTTGTATTCATGTTAAATTATTTATTGTTGGGGTGTTATTCACTCAAAAATTATTTTGGTCTCAAATAGCATAATTGACGCTGTACGTCTTGCTTACCAATGATGGATGTTTGTGGAACAGAGTGGAGGCTTGTTCTGTAAATATATCTTATTGATGTAAATATGAAATTTATGTGTTATGTCATGAGATATATGATTAGGTGCTCCACATAACTTATAATTAGAATCCTTAATTTATTATACATTTTGTCTGCTAGCTGGAAGGAGTCGAGCTCCTGATAGATATAATGTTTAAGAAAAAATTTTATGATGTAGAGTTTTTGGGAGATCCTATTTACAGAGAAGGTTCTATTAAAATTTTTACAAAATGTTGAAATAATTATTAAAATAATTAGTAGTAATAGTATTAAATGTCAGTGTATAACTGAGTACTTTTTAATTAAATGAAATAAACCTTAATTTGTGGCTTACGGGATGTATGTGTGGTTTGCATCCTGTGCCGGTCACCCCTTATTTTGGGGTGTGACAGATTGGTATCAGAGCTTAGGTTTCATATAGTTAATGGGAGCAAGGACTTTTCAGTTGAATCTCAATTATCATTATGAACCCGGGCATAATAATAATTGAGGCATCATTGAAGGCCTTTTAGGAGTGTTGTTGTGTCCTCCTTTCTTCTTGCAAGTCACGCTTATTGCGTACAAGTCTTATCTATTAAGCTGAACACATATTGTATTTTCTTCTATAGCGAAATAGTCTCTTAGATATTGAATATCAATTAGAAAGATTATAGAAGAGTTTGACAAAAAAAAAAAAGGTGCTTAACTTGGTGTCAAGATTCTTAGTATAAATAAGCCCTTATGAGCTGAGTTTTAGAAGAGGTTATTTTGTCATAGTTGAGTATTTGCTAAGTGTGGAATTGCTAGTTATTTTCCCTATTTAAAAGATTTGGTATTGTGTGATTATGAGTTGCGTGTTGTGCCAGTTTGTTTTTCTATGTTTGAAGTTTCCTATCTCTACTCTACACAAAAAAAAAAGTATAATGGCTAAAGATATTTCAAGAAAATGATTTAGAAATCATGGTCGAATCTCATGTAGTACTTATCTTGGCTCCATAAGAAACTCAATGATATAATATAGAAGTCACCAACAATAATTGTCATATTTTTGTCTCATAAGGATCATGTGTTTGTTGATTTCAATTTTACTTTTTGTTACATACCTGAATATTCTTCCATGGTAGTGAGTCATCATCCTATTAGTAATAAGTTTTGGTTGATTAATTGCATAAAACTTTTAATATTGGGTATTGATTGAAGATGGAGGATTTCTTAATGACTTTCCATGAGGCTTATAAGGTTTGTATGATAAAATTATTATAAAAGAGGTGTGAGTAAGAATTTTAAAGATCAATTGAGCCATTATTTTGATGAGAAATTTATAAGTTTTGAAACACTAAACTTCTACCCAAAAATAAGGCTTGAAGGACAGGGTAAAAATTTAAACTCTTGATTCATAATGATAGTACGAATGAGTGTGTTATGTGTTAAAATAGGCCATGCATGATGTGACGAGAAGATTTAAAACTCAAGTGATGAGAGGCTTGAACGATGGCTTAAAGTGGAAGATAGAAGCTAATATTATTTAGTAGTTTGACTTACATATGACTTAATGTGTGTTAATGTCATTCAGGTGGTCATCTTAAGCTACAAGGTCAATCTTAAATAGGAAAATAAATTTATATGTTTTACGAATGGTTAGAAATATGTTTGTGTTAAAGTATTGCAAGAGAATGTAAGTTCAAGGATTTGAACCTTAAAAATTGAACCAAATGAGTAGTAAAATATATGTATGCACTTGATGGCCTTAAATGTTGAGTTTGAAGCTGAAATTTGGCATGCATTTAGGGGATATGTTGGAGTTTCATTTATTTAAATATGGTAATTTTTGAAGATCGAGAGAATATTTTATAAATTTCTTTTAGCACAAAAAGCTGCTATGAAACATTTCTGCATAGTTTGTATCAGATCTAGAGTTTTATCATCTTCATGAACTTAATGGACTCCAATGTCTTTGAAATCATAACAATAGATAGTGTGTTATTATCTACCTTGGAAGTCTTAATTTGTTACAATTGGATATTCTTAACTCAAGTTATGGTCATCTAAAATTTAGGATCAACTATTTGTTCATAATATGGTAAATTACATGACAAGAAATTAAGATCAATTGTTCTTTAAATAACTATATTGGTTACTAATAAGATGTTTTAAGCATCATAAGTAAGTTGAAATGGTCTTTGTGATAAATAGTGGAAGGTAAAATTTGTAGAGGATGAATCTTGAGAAAAGAATGCTCAAAAGTTACATGAATCTATAACATTCGCATGCCTTTAAATTGTTATCAAGGGAAAGGATATTTCAATCTTAGAAAAGAGAGAGAGAGAGAAAAGAAAAGAAAAGAAATTGTTCATGATAGTAGTGGAATTTTATCTTTTTGCTTCAGCCCTTATAAATTACAATTCTACCCTTATTAGAAATCAGATTTTCTTACTTTCCCATTTTAATTGTACGGTATACCCATGAGAGATTCATATACTTGAAAAATCCTTTGCCTCTATCCTTTTCCTTTGCTTCTAAAGTGTTCATTAAGGTGGGTGATTCCTTCGCTACGATCTACAATTATGAGGGGTCAAAGTAGTGCACCTGTCTTTTCCATCATGTTTTGCCATCGTCCTCCCCGCATCTCGTCACGAGAACTTCTTCTCCCTTTTTCTCTATCATTGTTTATCTGGTTTGAGGAAGATTGAGGTTCTTCTTCCAATTTCGTGCTTCATGTTCTCTAGTTCTTTTCCCTTCCTCTTCAATTTTTTGCCGCTTCAATTTTTTTTATCTTAATTGCTATGTTGTGACAATGTTAGAAGGAAGTTTATTGGATTTATAGGAAGTTTAATAAAATTCTATCATATATTATAAGGAGATTGAAAGGGGAGAGAACTTGGTTTTATAGTCTAAACAATTGTGCTTGCAGGGCATCTACTAATATGTCTATTAGAAGAGTTTTATTTGGTTATGAATTTTCTAAAATTTCATTAACTCTCATGAGGATATACTTTGTTTAGGTGTTAATTATTTATGAATCCGATTTGAATTTTTTGAAGAGTCTTGATTGTGAGGCTATTATGAGACAAACTGGACTTTGGAAAATGTATAGGTGATTATCATAATTATGTTGTTTTATGACTTGATTTTGGGAATGTACCTAAGGTGCTTGTTAAAATAGGTGATGGAAGAACTTTGGAATTTTAGAGTGATTAAGGGTGGTGCGTATGTATTACACTCTTCATTAAAGTTTAGTGATGTGTATTAGAGAAATATTGGAAAGAGAGATTAAAATGTAACCAAAATGTTTGATATAAAAGCATATATATAAAGAATTGAGGAGATTGAAGAAGTTGAGGCCTAAATTATAATGAATTGAGAACTTTGTTGATTATGGTGTTGCTAAGAAGGAAGTTTATCAAACATAGGTAAAGGCCATCAAAATCTTATGTGGACAATTGATGTCAAAAGCTAGAGTTTATAATTGGGGAAAGGAAGTATTCTTTTTAAGGTGTCTTCTATGAAAGACATAATGAGATTTGAAAGAAAAACAATTGCAAGTTGAGTTCAAAGTATGTTGCCTCGTTTACTTAGAGAGGGTTGGTAACATTGTTTATCATTCAGCACTACCACTTGAATTATTGAGCACGCATGGGAGGATTAATGTGTTGTTGCTTTGGAAATATATATATATATATATATATGATGCATCTCATGTAATCAAGACTCAAAGAATTTAAATAAACCTAGATTTATTGAATGAAAAGGTTCTTACGAGCATTTTGATAACCAACTAAATCTCTTATCAAAAGAAATCGCTATAATGAAAGTATGATGGTGCTATCATTCTTAGTAACGATTTATAAAGGAAGTTAAAAGTATAATGTGTGCTAAATATCCACATTTAATTGAAAATTAAGGAAAGCATTCCTTTAAATTTGGATGACTGAATTTTTTAAGACGGGGAGAATGTAATAATTTTTTTTTTAAAAAAGAAGAAGATAAATTAAATGATTTTTTTCCTTTCAATTGATATTTATTTTATTGTTTTAGTTATATAATAAATAGGGAGTAATGGTTCAGTGGAAACTGTCAATTTGTTACTTGGAGGTAGGGAGTTTGAATCTTACCTATACTAGAGGATATTTCATTTTTGTTGGCATCGAATGAAGTTACTAAAATGCCTTTACCTCTTGTGTAATTTTAGAAAATATCTATTGGGTTTCTTGTAATTTTCCCTAATAAACCTCATCTCTTTAAATTTCTTCCCTTGGTCAGTCAAGAACAGAGCACGAGGGGAGAGAGGGAGAGAAATCCTTAGTCTAGAAATTTCAAGCTTCTCTATCTTCTTCATCGATCTTCCTCATCTTCTTTGTCTATTCCCATCTGTCGTCGGTGTTGATAAGTCTAGAAGCTTCATTCGCCGTTGCTAGGAGTTTAAGCTGTGAGTTCTCCCAAGTGTGACGTAAATCACCTCCCTCTTCCTTGCCATGACATTGTTTGGTGTGCGTGTGGGCTTGAATTTTAGTTCTCCCTCCTCTGTTTTCGACGCTATGACAGGATGCATCGAACATTCTTCTCCCTCTTCCTTGTGCAGTGTCGCAGGATCTTTCTCCTCCTCTGCTCACGCTGTTGCTAGTTCAAGGTAGGAGGTTCAGTCCTTTTCCTTCACCAATTGTGTGTGTGCGTGTGTATTGTTTGATTAGGATTGCAATTGGGTATTTCTTGCTGCTGAGAGTGGCAGAGGAGAATAGGTGGAGTGTGATCCAGTTGAAACTTTAATTTTCAAAAGGAAATTATGCTTTAGGCCCTTTGATTTTTGTAAGAGACAAGGTGGGTAACCTTTTCATATTTGAACTAATTATTGTTAAAATGTTTTTTTAAGAAGTTTGATAAACTTGAAATTAACATAGAAACTGTTAGAATGAGAATTGATAAGAAATTAGTTTGGAATTATAACTTAAGATTTGATATTTACAAGTTGTTAGATGAAATGTCTGTTAGGTGGAGTCTACTTGAATATGTTTTTTTCTGAATTTTTACTAAATTTTTTAAGCATACTTGGTATAGGTTATTAATGCATTAACTTGAGATTTGAGGAAGAATTGATTAACTAAGCTCTTGAGACTCGTATGGTTGATACTTACAAAACTTAGTGTTGTTTACACTACTACAAAATAAGTTTACAGGAGCGCTTAAAAAAAGTGCTCCTATATATACGCTATACAGGAGTACTTTCCAAAAAGCGCTCCCATAAAGGAGCTCCCACACATCACGCACGGGAGCGCTCTCTACAAGAGCCCTCCCGTATGCCTGACCATACCGGAACACTCTGTTAAAGAGCACTCTCGTATGAACCATATAGGAGCGCTCCTGTATATTACTTTACAGGAGCGCTCTTCAAATGAGCGCTCCCGTATATTACTTTAATTTTTTTAAATCAGATTTTTTGAAATTTCTCCTTTTATGTCTCTTTAACAATGGCAAATCATAATATCAAAAACTAATTTAAAAATAATATCAATATAAAAATTTATATACAAGAAAAGAATTTAAAACTGATACAACAATTTCAATTTCCTAACTAACCTAGTTTAATTTCTAACAATCTTAACAAATGAAAGTATTGTTATTTTTCTAACATTAAAATCTAACTTCCTATCACAAACAGCCAATAATATATTCTGACAACTCTTCAGCTAAATCTTCTATTTGCTCCATAGTAAAATGAGAATATCTTGCTCCAACAAAATACTACAGAAGATATGAAAGCAATATATAAGTAATTAACATTATATCAACTTAATTTTAAAGCTTTTGACTTACATTTTCAAGAATGATCAACTCTTGTTGTGTGATTACTTCTCTCATAAATTTTATAACATAGTATCCATACTCTCAACCTTGTAATTGTGTAGGTACCTATAAAACAATAAAAGATGTCATTATCAAAATATGGTAAAAATAAATTCTAACTTAATTTAAAATACTTCAGCGATGAAGTTATATATATGAATCATTTCATCAAGACGGTCAATCATATGTCCCACTATCACGATCAAATGTTGAGTAGCTCGCACTATCTCTCCAATTATTTGCATTATTCCTTGTCTCCCCATGCATGGTCCAACAAGTATAAGTTAGATCAATCCCATTACATATTAAATGATCTTTTAATTCTATTAGCTTTACTCTTTTTCCATAGCAACATTTCACAAAAGAACATATGACTCCACGGGGTCTTGATCATGACAAAATGCAAATTCAATGAATTCATCCACGCCATTCCAATATTCTCTAGATAGTCGATTAGCCAACATCCACTTACAATCCATATCACTAATATGATTATCAAAATTCAATAAACAAAAGACTTAGATTTCTATAAAAAAAATTCAACAACATCTTCCTTAAAAGAAGAACCTCCCAAATGATCAAACAATCAAATTCCACAACACAATACATTGAAACTAAAAAAATCAATTCATCCAAATAAAAATTTAGTAGCATAATGCATCTAAATTCTGTCAATCAATTGTAATTTAATTAATAACAATAATCTCCCTTAAAAGTATATTTCATAAATAAAATAAAAATGTTCAAGTAGTTTCCACAATTTTAATCTAAATTATCAACTACAAATACTCCATAATTCTAATATAAATAACTCCAATTCAAATATTATCTATAATATTCATTATTAAAAAAATATATATGAAATTTATTCTTAAATATATATAAATATATAAATATATTATATTATAAATTAATTATTAAAAAAATACCTTCACAATGTAGTCTTCACGGCAGAAAACGGCGGTCTTCATGGTAATAGCGAAGGACTTTGCGACGTTGCTTCCTCGACTGTACAGTAATGACACATGGCTGCGATGGAGGTCTTCACAGCGTCACTTCCTCCAATGTACGGCAGCGGTGTAGAACTAGAACAGCAATGCAGATTTGGAACAGAGATGCAGATCTGGAATAGTGATGCAGGAGATGGTGGTGATGGCGATGGCGGCACAAAAATGAGACAAATGGCTTGACATGACATAGAAACAAACAAACAACTGTAGACACTAATCTGGAACAGCAAACAGCAGCGGATGATGATCTAGAACAGCAAACAGTGGTGGACGACGATCTAGAATAGGGAACAGTGGTAGAAGATAGACTGATACAGCGATGATCTGGAACTCATTAGGAACACACAGCCTCAGCAAATGAGAGAGAGGTTTGAAAGAAACTCATGAACAGTGGCAGATAAATAAAAGACCACCTCTTCCGGAGCGCCCATTGACGAGCGCTCCGAAAGAGCATCTCTTTCGGAGCACTTATTCCAAGAGCACTCCAAAAGATAAGCTCTTTTGGAGCGCTCTTGGAATGAGTGCTTTGGAAGATAGTTTCTTCCAAAGCGCTTAACTACTAGTGCTCCTAAAGGTCTTTTTAAATTTTTTACAATATTTTTTTTATATTAATTAGGAGCGTTATCTTATTGAGAAGCCCTGACATACAAGAGCACTTATTTACAAAAGCACTCCGGTAAATTCCGCATTCACATTTTAGAGCGTTTTTAAAGAAGCGCTCCTAAATACCCACTCCTAAAGATATATTCTGTAGTAGTGTTAATTATTTAATCTTGATATGCATGAAAGATGTTTGATGACTTGAAATGTGGGGGTGTGTGTGTGTATTTAGATATGTTTATACGCACCCTAATTAATGTTTGGTTACATAATTCAAAGAATGGTTGGGAAAATAAATTAAGGTATAAGCAATTTGTTGGATGGGAAGTACGCATGTAAAGTATTAGAAGGATGGAAGAAATTAAGATTTGGTTGATTAAATTATAATGATTTTGAAGTCAATCCACTATAGTGTTTTCAATATTGAAACATAACTTATTTAACTAAAGTAAGTCCATTAAATCTTTCTTTATATTGAATAGGATGCTAAGAGGAAGGAAGAGTTGATTGAAGTTCTAATTAAGAAATGAACTTTGATACTCGGGCATATTATAGGTAAGTGGATAACGTCCGAACTGATATTTTTTCAATTAAAATTTCCTTTACTAAAATATTACGTTTTTCTTGAAATCATTTTAATAGCATTAATGCGATTATTAAATATTTGTTGATTAACATTTCTCTATTTTGAGAAATTAGCTTACCAAATTTAAAATGTTATTTGATCAATTAAGTCAAGTTTGAACTTTGATTATAAGATTTTTATTTTATCAAATATTGGATTGATACAGAGAATGATTCATGCGAGTTTTACGTTGAAATTTTTTTTAATAAATGCAAGCATGAGCATCGAATATGAAATTTGATTCAGGCAAGTTTTAATGCTTAAAAGTATTCATGCAAGTTTGATTTTGAGAATGAGAACTGTATCTTGAAAGTGATGATTTTCTCACATGTTTGAAAATGATTTTAAAAAGGGACTTTACACAGAACACTGGTTGCTAACGGCAATTTTGTTATCCCTTGGTGTGCCATGGTTCACCTAGCTAGCAGGGTGATTATAGGAGGTGTTAGCCCCGTGCGATGGCCAACGCACGTGGAACGGAGGGATGGTTGTTCGTAAGCATTGTACTCACATTTGATTTCTTAGCTTTAAGCTGTGTCTGGTTAGTATTACCCTCATGGACTGGGTGTTCATGTTTGTTTTGTGGCTTTGGCTACGTTTGGTCACTTATCCCCATGTACTGTGTGTCCATATTTGTTAATTGTCTGATAAGTCCATATGGTTATGAATCTAATTATTTGGTAATTTGATATCCCATTAATTTTTATTGAGTAATTTATTTACAAGTATTTATTTTAATTATGAGACTTCTTAAAATCAAGTGATATTAACATTTGCTATGATAGTTCAATGGTTTAGGATTTTATTCAAATTTTTATAGAGCCATTTTCTTTTGAAGTTTATACATTTTTATGGAAATTGTTGTTTCTTTAACTTACATGATTATTTTAAATTTTTTTTTGTTCATGTTAAATTATTTATTGTTGGGACGTTATTCACTGGAAAATTATTTTGGTCTCAGATAGCATAATTGATGTTGTATGTCTTGCTTACCAATGATGAATGTTTGTAGAACAGAGTGGAGGCTTGTTCTGTAAATATGTCTTATTGATGTAAATATAAAATTTATGTGTTATGTCATGAGATATATGATTAGCTACTCCACATAACTTATAATTAGAATCCTTAATTTATTATACATTTTGTCTGCTGGTAAATGTTTAAGGAAAATTTTTATGATACAGAGTTTTTGGAAGATCCTATTTACAAAGAAGGTTCTATTAAAATTTTTACAAAATGTTAAAATAATTATTAAAATAATTAGTAGTAATAGTATTAAAATGTCAGTGTATAACTGAGTAATTTTTAATTAAATGAAATAAACCTTAAATTTGTGGCTTACGGGATGTATGTGTGTTCGCATCCTGTGCCGATCACCCCCTATTTTAGAATGTGACACACACATCTACAGAAGCCATTCTTGTTGAATGTAACTTAGTCAAAGGGGAATGTTCAAAGGTTGGAAACCATGACGAATAGATGCATGCCAAACTTGAGTGATATTGAAAGTGGTAGAACCACACTCATGTACATTCCATCCTTCCAAAGCATGTACTATTCCAGCTACACGCCACGCACTCATTGCTCTCCTTGGTAGCCAATTCTGTGATTAAAGAACATCATTTTTAAAAAGAAATGTTTTGATTGAAGTGCTAATTACATTGCAATAAATGATTTCAATTACGAGATCAATTTATGTTACGTCAGTAAAACATTAGTTTCTTATTGGATATATTTAAACTTTAAACTTGAGTCACTAAGCACATCCCACATGCCTATAAAGTATTATGTTTTTTACTAGATTTAAAGGGTATTTTTTTTCCCTTTAATTATTCAGTCAGAGATATTTAGTATCTTAAACTTATATGTAGTACAATTTTTCCCTTCAATATTTGAAAATAGTACACTAAATACCATGTCGTTAAAAATTTAACTTTGACTGATAGTTGACCTCAAAATTTTCAAAAAATTACCCAGAAAATTACATAAAAGTATAACAGATGTTCTCAAGGGAATAGTTGAGAAGTAAAAATGTTCTTTAACTTTTTTTTTTAACAATGTAGACAGCTTATGGAGTCCATAGAGTTTTGGGAGTAATATAATTATCTTGGCGAAGTGTAATGAGAAGGATGATAAATAAATAAAAAATAGAAGTTAAAACTTTGCAGGCTACTAACCTCACAATAATGCCTGTTTGGGATTGAAGGAGGAGCCATCATTGCTGGAGTGTAGTGGTAGAAGCAATCCTTTCGTAATTTTTTGGGTGGGAATTGAGAAAATGGTACGAATAGTGATCCTTTTGGTGCCTTCATTTGTTCATCTTCGTCCCTCCCACTAACCATATCTGGACAACGTCACATCATGTAATAAATAAAAAAAATCCATTAAATAAGAGGGAAAATGTGAAGTAAAATTTCACCAACATTAATCAATGGCAAAGTGTCGAAGTTGTTGAATTTTTCCAAATGTGTTTACCTTCTTCTCATGATAAGTTGTTGAAAGAGAAAAACTTTCTTTTGGCTTTGTGTTGAGTCTCTGACGAAGCTTCGTGAGCTCATCTTGATATAATGTAGTCACCTGAAAACCAAATTTTGAGATCTCAATAAATTAATCGTATTAATGTAACTTTATTTTCATACAATTTATTACTGATCAATACCATCCCGTTTTCAAAAGTTTCATGGAATATATGTGCGTCAGGGCAGGCGAGGGCGTGTATCATCTCAGTTTTTGAATGGTTTAATTTCAATAACATCTTGAATATGTTTATTGACCCTCTTTCAAATGAAGTTAAAATAAATTTGTCTAAACTGATCCCCTAGTCTAAATGAAACTAAAAATATCTCAGACATCCA
Source organism: Prosopis cineraria (assembly GCF_029017545.1). Classification (NCBI taxonomy): domain Eukaryota; kingdom Viridiplantae; phylum Streptophyta; class Magnoliopsida; order Fabales; family Fabaceae; genus Prosopis; species Prosopis cineraria. The sequence goes on from NW_026555352.1 coordinate 96,711, forward strand.
TAATTAAGAATACCCAACAAACCCGCAGGCAGCATTTGGATTGGTTAATTTGGATTTGAATTTCAATTTTAAAATTTTGCATTTTAAATCTCACATTTAAAACTCATATATTTAAAATCCTTTGTTTAGGTAGTTTAAAAAATTTTAACTAAAGAAGAGATATGAAATGAGATTCACAACAAAACTGAAAAAAAAAATTAACAGTGATAAATTTACCTCTATTTTGCAATGAATGAGAAATAAGAAAATATATGAGAGTTATAAAAGTATTAATAGTAAAAATACAATGAGAATGAGAGGTTTGAAAAAGTTCCTAGAATTTTCAATAATCGGGTGTAGAAGAGATTTGAAATTACAAAAGAAATATAATAAGTAATGGATTTGGAATTTAGATTCAACTTCATAAATTTTTATGTATACAAATGAGGGATTTGATCAAAATCTAAATCCAAGTCCCCATTAATCTAAACACACTATCAATGTAATTCACAAAGATGATTAAAAGAACCCCCATGACATTTTAATGACGTACATAAGGTGGACCTAAATTATACCTCTCAAAACAAATATAATGACCAATGACCCTTTATAAGTAGGATCTATAACCAACTCATGCAAACTAATATATTATTTTAACTAACAAATACAAGATCAAACATAATATATCCAACACAATTGTTGGGCATAAGTTGTCTTAAGATTTTCGTCCTAGTATTTTCAAATGAATACAATATCTTGTGTTCACTTAATTAGACCAAGACCTTGAGACTTCGAGACAAGTTGGACCCATTCTGATTTTAGTAGACTAGTCAATTAAAACAGTTCAGGACAAGGAATTCCATATGTTAGCTTACCTGAACATGTCTTTCACACAACTAATCGGCTATATCAAAGGAAAGCTTATCAAAGTTGCCCCGTAGAAGAACTTGATGTGTCCCTTTGGGAAGGCTGTTCACAACTATAACAGCAGCTAAACTATTTCCATCTACAATCCTTACCTTCAGTTTTGGAAACTTCTGAACATAAAATTCACCATTTGAATTCAGCTCTTCTTTCTGCATGTACCCATACAGGCTTCAATATTTCAACTTTTTTTTTCCCAAAAAAAAAAAAAGAAAAAAAAATGAGGGAAATGGTGTGATGTGAACTTGTCAACCTGATTCAATAGCCCTAGACTAAGAACTTTAACACCAGATGAGTCAGCCTCAAGAATGGCCTCTTCAATTATCTTGTTCAGTCTTTTGCTGTACCATTTTGAGAGATACTGTATAATAAAAGAGGAGAATGACACTGTGATAAAATGTAAGACACGTTACAACAATATAATAATGTCTATATTGCACTAAGCCAAAAATTCTTACTTCTTTTGTAAATCGTGGCACGACCCATGATTGCAAATTGAGTAGTTTCTTGAAATTATTACTTTTTGAGACAAAAGTATGACCAAAGATCCAAGCCTTTAGCTTCAAAACAATCGTGAATGGCCACATCAAAGTAAGGCACCATTTTGAAGCTTGAGATTTGGAGGCCAAGGAAGCAAACCCTAAAGGAAGATGATAGATGGAAACTGACGTTGTTAAATGAGTTAAGTGAACCACATCTGGAGAATCTCTTGATCTCTTCAAAGATGTTTCATAAGTATCATCTGTGGATTCATCCACTGTGCCATAAATGTAGTCATATAAGGGCATGAAAAGGGAATAATTTGTCCTGAATTTGGTTGATGCAGTGAATGAAACCTGTGGTCATGATTTCTTGAGTTAACTATCCCTCATCCAACATTAGAAGAAAAAGGAATATATAGAAAAATGATAATTATTAATATGGTATTACCAAAAAAAATACTAATAATCCACAAATGTTATGACATGAAACACTGATCTAACATTTGGATTTGGAGAAAAATGGCCAACTTTGTTTGGTAGAGTTTCCAAGGTTAATTACCGTTATTTCACACAAAAACCAGGTATGGAGACTTGAAATTATACTTCCAACTGGGTTCGCTGATCTCGGAAATTTACAGTTTGATTTTGTCTGCTCGATTAAACATTTAATAAATGTAATAATTTCTCTTGTTCTCATAGCTCCACTTTTATTTCTCTAAAAATGTTATAACTATCTTCAACATATGTATCTGCACGGAGATTCAATTTTTTTCTTTTTAATTATTAACTTCCCTATCTTTTTGTTGCTTCATGTACACATATGTTATGTGTGATGAGTACAAACTTAAAAAAAGAGCCCATCTCAAAAAATTAGCCTATTGGCTGAGAGAGCCCTTTAAACTTATAAGGACCACTCAACTTGTGAGGATCTTTGATATGGTTGACAGCCAATGTCCCTAGCAGTTTCACTCCACGGCACTTCACTTGGCCTCCTACCAATCAAAACCCTTTGTAGGTAGCCCTTTTTGTGACACTGGCCTTTCAATAAAAGTATCAATGTGACAAGCACAAGCTCAAGGAGAGAACCCATTCCAAAAGACTAGCCTCTTCGGTGGGAAAGTCTGTTGAACTCATAAACCCCATTCAACTTGTGAGACTCCCTGATGTGGGAGCTATGACAATGTCTAAAGAAAGAGCCCATCCCAAAAGATTAGCTTATTAGGTGAGAAAGTCCCTTGAACTTATAAACCTCACTCAACTTGTGAGGCTCCTTGATATAGGACTCATGAAATTATGCAGTATTATGCTAACAAAATAGAAATTATTCAAGAATTTATTATATTGCAATTGCTACAACTTGTTTTGGATATTATCAATAAACTAATGGTTTTAATGAGTATAGAACTTGACAAAGACAATGGAAGATGGAACCAAGCACAAAAGATGGAGAAATTATAGCATGAAGCTAGAATAAGGGTGACTTACGATGGCGTGTAGCAGAGATACTTGAACAAGTGAAAGACAGAGAAGAGCTGCTTTGGGAAGAACTCAAAGTTGCAATGACCCAAATTGTTCATGAAATCGGTATAAAATGTGTAACCAACAATGGAGGCTATGGAGATTGTTCTTGTAAACAATGTTGTCACTTGTGGTATTGAAAATATAACAAAATATGCTAGCATTTTAGCAAACGGATGAATAACAGCTGTTCCAGAAAAAAATCAAACTAATGAGCAATGAAATCAAATAATTCGTTAGTTTATTATTAGTACAGAAGCATAACATGTGTTAAAGGTCATTTATGTATTACTGAAAATTCTACATGCTTATTTTCTCAAAAAGAAAAGAATTAAAATGTTTGACATGATTATTTCCACAAATAATAGAATTTTTGGGAATCCTTTTAATCATAAAATTCACCTTCTGTTAATAAACAAACTGAAAAGATCAATTTTTTCCCCTAAAAAAAAAACCATAAACCAAAATTGTATATTATAGTCAAATAATTAGGTCATAATCGATCAACTCCTGTAAACATGTCGTGCTAGTGATTCTTCTGTAAAATGGCTAAAGAATATTTTTCACCAATTTAGATTAATTAATAATTTCTTTAATATGAAAAGTAAGTCATCCTGAATTACCAGCCCTAAATCTGCCCCAACAGCAGGGTAAATTGGGCCCCGGGGGGATCATATATGAATGAAGATTATCATACCAATAATAGGCTGGGTGACAATGGAAGAATGATGGTGAGAATGGTAGCGAGCATAGAGAAAATGGTGGTGAAGAGCTCTGTGAAACCAATAATAAAGAAACTCCACAGGATCAGCATACAACAAAATCGTGAGAATCACACCATCTATTTTCCATAAGGCTAACCGAGAAAATATCATATATGCTATATAGAACAAGAGTCCATACAACAAAATCTGGTCATCCCCGCAAGGATTGTTAACACAAATAACATTGGTTTCAAGAAAAGGAATAGCAACGTGATATATAAATAATTGAGAGAGAGATAGGAGCAAACCAGTTGCTTTCTCTATCAACTTGATTGAAATCGAGGCCTTTATAACAATCCTGTTTTGCCTGTCGCAGTTCGATAACAAGAAATAGAAATCCATATTTGTTTGTGAAGCATTCTCGCCAAAAGAATTGGGAGTTCAAAATAGTAAGTTGGCTCATCTTCATAATCATTAAACACCACAGAATAGACGTTGTGGGCAATCCATGGGGCTAATACCAAGTACTGATCAATGTTCATTGATCGTCATGCAAACACAAAAGAGGCATATTGATGAGTCAGCTTTAATATGAATACAAATTAAATTTACTACTGAAACTCAGATCCCTTGTTAATCTACATGGAAATTACGTAAAGATATACAAGATATGGTAATTTTGATCTAAATGCAATTGTAGAAGTTGCCAGGCAATTAGTACAGCAAGGCATTTTGATCTATTTTTCTCACGCCCCAAAAATAAAGGGTGACCAGAATGGATACGAACTATATCGTGCATTCCCGAAAGCCTTAAATTGAAGAAAATCTTTTCATTTTAGTAGAAATTATAATGTACTGAAAAAAACTCATTATAATAAAATATTTAATATTTTTGTAGAAATTTTGGCAGAACCTCCCCTATAAATAGGATTTCCCTAAAATTCTACAATACAATATTTTACATAAAATATAATATCAATCAAGAGCTCAGCTCCTTCCAATTAGTAGACAACATATATCAAAATAGATACCTATTTATAGGCTATGTGGAGCATCTAACCTTACTTCTAAAATAAAATATATGAATTCAAATATTTATATCAAAGGAGATAATGCTAAGCAAAATTTCACCCCAAAATAGTTATACACCCTTTAGAGGCTAGCAGTGAGATCAACGTTTTTGTATGTTAGTTTTCATGTTAGTCGTAGATTGAATTAATTGTGTTAAACGTTGGCAAAAAAAAAAAAAAAACTGTGTTAAATGTTTTTGTATTTGAAAAATGATTTAATAATCGATAAGGAAGCTCAACCTAAAAAAGAATAAATAAATAAATAAACAGCAACATTGACGCAACAATAATTTTAATATACTATACCTATATCCTTTAAATGAATCATCGTAAATTCAGAAGATTTTAAAATAAATAAATAAACCAGGTCAAAAATTTTACACAGTTCTGGATTATATAAATATATATTTTGTTGATGTGATGAGTGACTAAGCAGCCGTGCTGCATAGTTAGCTCAAATGCTTCTTTCATTTAAAAATTTAAAGTATTTTTTAAAAATTTAAATATTAAAACATATAAGGCATTTTGAGGTTTTTATGATGTAATCATTATCTTTTTTTTTTTAAAGTATCCCTGTTGAATATATTTCTTTATATTTTTTTAGAGTAAAACATTTTATTAAATAAAGGTAAATATAAAAAAAATAAAGTTAGTTTAAAGATAAGTAATTACTTTATTAAAGGTGAGATTTGGTTAAAAATATCCTACATTTTTTAACAGTGGGAGTAAGGTATAAAATTTATAGTGAGCTGTAGTATTCTTAAATTAATAATTTATAAAATATTCTCTCTATATTAAATTATAAAATATTTTTAAAGATAATTTGATGTGTCAAAATATAAAATATTTTTTAAAAATAAGAATTTATTAATAATATTTTTTAATATTATCATTCCTATATATTCTTTATTTTTAATATTTTTTATAAATAAAATATTAAATGAATGGTATTTTTAAAAATTTATATTTTTATCTTAAAAAAAATTGAATTAAATTTATTAATATGTGTAATTTTATTTAAAATTTTTTTATTGATATGTGTGATTTTATTTAAAAATATTTTATAATTAATTTTTAATAAGAGTAGTATATATTATTATTTTCACTTCAAAACTAATTTAAAAGGAAACTGAAATTTATATTCAGTCTATTCGCAAAGATAATGAATGGAATATTCATCCTTACGTGGAACTAGCTAGCGATGTGATGATAGGTTTGATGTAAATGGTATATCTACTCTCATTTGTAAATTGGACCTTATAAGACGGCAAAGATGTTAGAAAGAAAAAAGAAATTGATATGATAGTTTAACTTTTATGAATATATATCTCACATTTATTATCGTGACAACTTTCGAGCTGCATTTCATTATTTACATACTTTTGTGCTTGTGTGTACACGTTTTATCATTTATTCTAATAAATTCTATCTAAGCATAATTTTTATAATCAATTTTATTCATCTAAAATATTTTGATTTAACTTAATTAAATTTGTGATGTTTTTTGTTTGATTTGAATATATTTTTAAAACAACTTAATAAAAATGATATTCTATTTACTTTTTATTACTTATTGTTATATGTGCATTTATAAATTTATAAATTTATATGTGATTTTTGCAAGAACATGTGCATTTATAAATTTATATGTGATTTTTGCATCCAAATTAATTTGCAAGGAAATGCAATTTAAGGGACTAACCACCCTGACGGGACTAGTGATGTGATGTTTGATGTATATGGCGCATCAACTCTCATTTGACTGCTGTTTTTTTTTTTTTGAACAAAATTGGATTAAACTCGTTTGGATGCTGTTAATCAGGCTACTTTTCTACCTCTCCTTTTCCGATTGGTAGTTATCTGAATTAATGAGTTGTTGCTTAAAAAAAACAGAAAAGAAAAGATTAAAGCAAAGCAGTACTTGATTGTAAGTGTTTCTAAAGTGAAGCACTTAGTAAGATAAAATTTAAATTCATCAAGTGATATAAGTACACTCATTCAATGAGTTTTTTAATTATAATTGTTAGATTTTATTAATAATTAAAAAATATGGAGATTTATTTTTTTAAAAAAATTCAAAATAATCCACCCCATCATAACACTCTTTACGTATGCTATATATTTTAAAAATATGAAATTTAATATTTTTTGAGTATTATATAATAAAATTTCTTATAGTTATTCAAAATTTAATAGTTATTATTATAACATTTATTGAATGAGCGTACTTAGCTCATGCACCAAATAATTGAATGATCAAATACATTAGCTCCAAGATAGGAAGAATTGCATTGCAGGCCCTACAAAAAACAAAAATTATACTTTGAACCTAATAAATTCTGATAATATACTGCAGGTTCAAGTGCCCTTGTTGCAATTTTTCTTAAGAACAAAAATATAACTTTGCCCTTGATTAAATAAAAGAAACAAATTAAAAGTGGTGGAATGATCAACTTGACATACATGAACATTCATTTAAGAATGCATAAATATCATATTGTATATCCATAGACATTGTGTTGTATATTGTTTGCGTAACTTGTACATTTTATTAAACCCATTGATCAACCAGACACACATGGACATTATATTGACAATTCATAGACATTGTGTTGAGAATATATGAACATCATGTTGTGCTCCCTATGGACAATGTGTTGTGCATGCTCTACATGACTTGTATATTTTAATTAATCTACATATCAATTAGATATACATGGACATTGTGTTGATAATTCATAAGCATCATATTGTGCCTCTATAAACATTGTGTTGTGAATTGTTCACACAATTTGTACATTTTATTAAACCTATTGATCAACTTGACATGCATAGACATTCAACTAAGAATGCATGAATATCAGGTTATGCATCCATGGATATTGTATTGTATATTATTTGCGTAACTTGTATATTTTATTAAACCTACTGATCAATTGCACACACATGAATATTGTGTTGTGAATTAATTAAAATTGTGTTGAGAATATATGAATATCGTTTTACACAGCCATAGTCATTGTGTTATACATATTTGTATTATTTGTATATCTTAATTAACTTATAGATCAATTGGACACATATGGATACTATGTGCACGAGAGTTTTGTATATCTTAATCTTTTTATTATTTTCATGGACGAGAGTTTTGTATAGGTTTTGAGTTTTAAAATTATATTAAAACAAAATTATACTTTTACTTTCAAGAAAATTACAACAGACTCTTAAGCCTACAGTGTACTATCAAAATTTATTAGGTTCAAAGTGTAAATTTTTTTTAAGGGTCTGCAGTGTGATTCTCCCAATAATATAAATCTGTTAACAAAAGACAATCTTTGACGTTTGACTCGGCTCGTATCAGGAAACGCGCACTCGCAATGTACATTATACATATACTAATCAGCACGTTGCATTCTGACAAAAAAAAACAAAAAACAAACGCGTTACATTCCCTTATGGTGGTGTTTCTTTTCTTTTGTTCTCGATTCTTCCAGTCTGAAAGTTGGGGCAGAATCAAGAACCGGTTTGAATCAGTTTATTGCACCAAATCCAACAGGGCACAACTTATATAAACAATATTTTTAGAACTGGATCGGTAAAGTAAAATGGTCAGCGATTCACAAACGTGACGTAACAAAAAATAATATTAAATATATATATATATATATAATACATACAAGAAAAAAATTTATTGTATATTGATAAAATGATATAACATGACTATAAATAAATAATATTATAAATTATATTAGAGGTGGATTTTGATGAAATTAGATATGAAAAGACTCAAAATAATTATATTTGCATGTATAATTGTCAATATCTTTATAAAAAAATAGTCTCAAATGATATTTTATACATATGAATTATCTAAAAGTAAAGTTGGCTTTTAGTAGAATTTAATTTTTAAATTTTAAATTTTTAAATTTTTACATTTTTTTAATATTGTATTTAAAACCATTCAATTTTTTACAAACTGTTTCAATTTCTGGTTCAACTCCAACTTCCAACTCAATGACAACTCAATTATGATCCAATCTGACTCAATTATAAAAAATATTTCTTTTTATCCAAATTAAACCATTAACGGCTCCCGTCTATGGTCTGACAGGTTTTTAAATCATTTGATATAAATCACTGAATTGGTGGTATCTTTTTAATCTTTTTATTTTTTATTAAAAACTTGAATCTAATTAAAAACAACAAACGTTGCTTGAAATTTATATTCTGTAGAGTTACCTTAAATTGCCTGTTACTTTGACCTTTTGTTCGGAGAAAGAATTCCTCTTTTTTCCTGACTTATTTTCTGTTAAGAAAATTGAAGTTCACAATCATACTGGGACTCACATGTTACTAAAACGATGTACAAATAAAAACGAAGGATAAATCAATGATTTTAATAATATATGTTCAATATTTTATTTTTATTTCATGCAATTATAAATTTCGGAAATAATATAAATAAAAATTCGATCCCATACAATATTTCATGCTATTATGTTTTCATCTTCAATTTACCTTTTCTTCAAAACTTACTGAAACTGTACGCATAACAGCTGGGCGGCAAGATTATCTGAAATTGACATCAATAAATTAAAATAAGTACCTTCGTATTATAAAATATACCCAAATAAATAGTAAAAGAAAATTTGAATCAATTGTTTTTAATGTTAGCTTCGGTTGTTATTATAAAAAATATTATAAGGATAGTATCAGTGGCAACTTCTATCGGTTTTTACCTCCAAGTTTGAATTCTCGTGAGGCTAATGGAAACATTTTGGTCTTTGATAACTAAAAAGGAATGAAATGGAATGGATTAAAAAATAAAAAATAAAAATAAAATAATCAAAAGAGATGATGAACCACATTTATAAAGAAAGTTGAAAATTATGATTCAGTAAATTTTTAAAAGGTGTAATGATTTTCATATTTGTAATGTATATTAATGAGTTTTATTATACTTATCATAAGAGAAAAGGGTGATTTAGTTTATTTTTAAATTAATTTTTTAATACATTTCTTTTTAGTAATCAAACCGAACCTTTATTTTCATTTAACATAGTAAAATTGCCAAAATACCCCTTAAAAACCACATCAAGCTTTTCCCATTTTCCCCAATTTTTTTTTTTGTCCTTTCACGTTCGTTCATCAATTGAGAGTGAGCTTTGAAAAACCTTTTCCCTGTCGTTCTTCCTCTATCACTGTGCTCGCCACCATCGACCATGGGTAAACCAGAATCTTCTTTTTCCTTGGTCTGTGATGTAGCTTGAAGCAGAGCCCGAGAGAGCTCGAATTCTTCCTTTATTTCTCCTTCCTCAGCTGTTCCGTTAGCCATTGGTAGTTGTGGTCACTATTAAAGGTCATGCCATCAACTGTTGCCAGCATCTTCTTCCCTTCTATTCCGTATTGATGCTGTTATGAGTTGGAGGGGGAATCATTACATATATACACGAATTTGCTAGAAACTCATACTAATAATATTGTAAATATAATGAAAATATAAGAAATCTAATATGATCGAGCAGAAAATACAAAGAAAATAAAAGAATGAATACTTATCTTCAATTAGCTAGGTTACCACATGTTTATTAAGTACATTAAAATTATAAGTTCTCAACCGATCTAAAATAAAAATTTAAAATATTATTTTACATACAAAATCTTTAGGGCTATGGTGTTTTAAAAAGTAAGAAAACTCCAAAATGATCATTCATTTGGTGAGGGTTATGGAAATTCACTAGACATTTTATTTAAAAACTAAAAATTATAAATAATGGTTAATTGGGAATCTCGTCAAATGGGGCGAAAAGCCGTGATGTAGAATCTTGATAATTCAGAAAGGCTGTATCCTTCTATTCTATGAGCTAAACCTGGAGGTGGATTAAAAGACTTGGTCATGCATGTGTTTGAAGTGCATATGTAAGAATGGATCATTAAATGGGAAGAGACTTTGTGAATTCTTTAAAAATTAACTAAAAATATCCAATTTTGTTGAGGACATTACAAATTAATAATTACAACTAGAAATTGCCAGTGATGATTGAGAATAAGGGGGAATGGAAAGGAGGCTTGTGGAGGTTAGAGGTTTCCAGCGAAAGTCTATGATATGTAAAGGAAAATGGATGCATAGAAACATGGAAGACATATACCTTTGTTGCGGTCACCAAGATTACCAAGGTCGATACGAGTAATACTTAGATAGATCGAATGTATCACGTCATTTATAGTCTGTCAAATTAAAATATTTCAAGTAATATAAATAAAATATTATGTGACATTCTTAATTGATTTTATTTTTATAATAAAATGTATATTTTATTTCTTACCTTTTATTTATTTATTATCATTAATATCATAATTAATTCATATTTAATATCATTTAAATGTCATATTTTTATTGAATAGACTATAAATGACATGGTGCATTCAATTTATGTAAGAATTTTTAGGTCGGCAGTGGGATTTGAAATTATGTTGAGAACACAATCTAAAGTTGCACAACTAAATTACCATTTAAGAGGAAGAGAGAAGCTGAGGGAAGTTTCTGCATAAGGCGTAGGTCACCCACCAGCAAGGTAACTCCTCTTATCGATAGCGATACTTGAACCTATAACTTTATGAGTTATGAATTAAATTTTTACCAACTAAACTAACCTTTATTGATTGCTTTAGTGAGTTATGGGTCAAATCCACATACATCCCATTTTCTTTTCGGTTGCATGAGTTGGACCCTTTCCTCAAAATGCTTTGGATGAATGCTTCAATCACACTGTAAAGCCCTCAATTATTTGTTATTACAAAATTGCCCCAATGATTATATGGGCTGGGCTATATCCAGCAAGGGTGAACTTACACATAAACTCAACAAGATGGCTAGCAATAGAAGAAAGGATAAAGTAAACAAGTCATTTTAGAGAGAATGGACGGAATGATCGAAAAGAGAAGGTCTCTAGCTAGAAAGCCAGAGACAGGGAGACTGGTGACAGAAGGCAAGGTCTTTTGTGCTCGCCATAATTACAACGAGCATCATTACTCATTCCATTAATAAGATTTGAACGGTTTAGATTTAAAGTTTTACATTTATATTTTATATTATACTTATCATAATAAAAAAAATAATTTTTTAACAAATCTACTCATCACTAATTTGAATATTCCACATTTAATTTAAATGATTCAAATTTAATATTTGATAGTCAAGGTAAAATTTAACTTTTGGAACTATTCAAGGATTTTTTTTTTAAGTTGCATGAAATCTCTCACATATTTACTCTTTCCCTACGAAAAAGCCAATAATTATTATTTCATCTCTAAGTTTTATGAGAAAATGTTTAAGTAAATGGGGTCCTAGAGTTCTTCAAAATTAAGACATGTCTCCAGGCTTAAAAAATACTCATTGCATCAAATCTTAGCCAAGAAAGAAAGCAAACCTGGCCAAATAAAAACTTATAATTATAAGAAACATATTTAATTATGGATTTTTTTGGGTCAATAATATTTTATTATGGAAATATTTTATCCTTTTTTCACTTTAAAATGTGTGTATATTTTTTTAAAATCTAGAGTAGAATATATATTAATGTAATTTGAATCTTAGCCGTTGTTAAATATAAAAAATTCATTATAAAAATACCTTGTAGTACACAATTTTTTTTTAAAAAAACACACCTATCAACTATGAAGAGCAGTTTTGATTGATTAATGTACGCCCGCACCTTTATATGTATTCATTTTTTTAGACTTGGAGCATTTCTGTAATGACTAGGGAATTTGGAAATTTTTAAAATATGAAATAAACAATTAATTGACTAAGTAAATCAACAATTGTGAAAAAGAAGCCAGCAATTGAGGGGGAAAAGTTTATGCAATGATCCATAGCAAAAATTATGTAAATTCAGTTGCAAATTTAAGATATTGACTTGTAAATATTAAAGTACTAATTTCTTAAAAACTAATTTATAAATTTAATATTTTTGGCTTGTAAATTTATGAATTTTGATTTATGAATATTAGATTATTAATCTTGTATGCAGTTGAAGAAGTTTGAGTTCTAAATCTAGAAAATTTACTTGTAAACATGTTATGTTTGACTCATAAATGTGAAAGAGTATCCATGATGATATAGTTTGTGGGGATTAAGAAAAAGAATTTGGGTTGTTGGGATACAAGCATCGGCAAGGACAACGATATATCCTACAAGATTTTCTATTTTTTGGGCAAGGGTTCTTTTTACAATAGAAGGAAGACGATCAAATAAAAGGTTAAAAAATATTTATAGGGTCAAGGACAGTAGTTGGGGTTTCTAAAGAAGAGCTTTCTGGGAATCCACTCATATTTCTAAAGTTCTTCTTATATTTCAATAAAAAATATTCTTTCAAAAAAAATTGACTAGTCAAAGGTTGTCATCCACTGGTTAATGCTAGCCAATCGACCAATGCTACTAGTGGTTAGCCAACGTCAGTTAAAGAGGGGTAAGTTTAAAAGAATTTGAGTCTTCTTACAAGGGAAGTTAATTAATTACAAACAAGTCCATTAGGATTTAGGTGTATTTTCACAAATCTAAAGAACTTACTTGTGAATAAGTTCTCTATGTGGGACCTATATGTAATTTTTCTTTGGAATTATCATATTAATTTAGTCCCAAACATCAAATGTAACCTTCTTATGAAATAATGCAACCAGCTAATTATACCTTTTTAAATTGCAAGCTTACGACGTTATCAAATCTTAACTTTAATTTTATAAATACGGATTCAAAAATTTAAATTATTTAGTGATTTTTTCTAAAAATCTTTTTATCACATGTCTGAACAGAAATACTTCTGTCACACCCCGAAAACAGAAGGTGACTGGCATGGGAAATGAACCATATCACACATCCTTTAAGCCCTAAAATGAGATTTTTTTTATTTTAAAACATAGTTAAATTTGTACTGAAAATTATAACATATTTAATAAAAATATTATATTGAAAATTTTAATATTTTTATAGAAATTTCAGCATAATCTCCTTAGTAAATAGAATCTTCCAAAAATTTTAATCTATCAATATTTTACACAAAATATAATATCAACCAGGAACTTAGCTCCTTCCAACTAGCAAACAACATATACCATAATAGAAACCTAGTCACGGGCTATATGAAGCTAACTAACCTTACTTTCAAAATAAAATACATCAATTCAAATGTTTATGTCAAAAGGAGATAATGCTAAGTGAAATACCACCACCCAAAATACTTTTTTGCCGTTTAGATGTCAGCAATAGGGTTAGTGCCAATTAATGAACCTGAGACCAAATAACTTTCTAGTGAATAGCATCCGAACAATAAGTAATTAAATATGTATAAAAAGAAAGTTTAAAATAATTATGTGTGCTAGAGACGACAATTTTTGCAAAAAAAAAAATTATTTAATAAACTTCAACACGAAGGGGTCTTTGAAACTTTAAATAAAATCTTGATTCATTAAAATATCATATCAAATGTCATTATCATTTAATTTAAATAAAGCAATTAACTATGTTAAATAATTATAAATATGTAACTAATCAAACCAATAAAATAGATTCATTAAATAATTAAAAACTCATAATTATAGAGACTTACCAAAACAAATAACAAACATGGATACATAGTCTACAAAGGTAAATAACCAAACACAGCTTATGCTATGAAGACAAACATGGACATATAGTCCACAATGATATGTAACCAAACACAGCTAAAGTTACAAAAAAAAATATGAACACACAGTCCATGAGGATAATGCTAACTGAATGTGGCTCGAAGCCACAAAAACAAAAGTGAGTATAATACCCATAAATAACAAACGTAAGAACAAAGCTTACAAAAATCAAACTAGCTAGTCGTTCACCATGGTACGTCAAGGGCTAATGAAATTGTCGTTAGCAACCAGTGTTCTGTATAAAGTTTCCTTCAAATCCATTCTCAAACATACGAGAAAATCACTATTTTCAAAATAGAATTTTCATTTTCAATGTCAAACTCGTATGAATCATTTTTCCATAGCAATTCAATAATTCTCAAAATGAAATCCCATAATCAAAGTCCAAATTTATATTTCTTGAATAATTAACATTTCAAAAGTGATCAAGGTAATTTTATAAAATAAAGAAGTTTAATCAACAAATTATCCAATACTCACATTGTTGTTATAAAATGATTTGCATAAAAATATAATATTTTAGTAAAGGAAATTTTATTAGGAAATCAGTTAGGATGTTATCCACTTACTTGAAATTCTTAGAGTTAAAAATTCACTTCTCACCCGTCGATCAAATTCCTCCTCCTCCAAATAACCTATAAATTAAATTAAGATCTTTGTAATAAACTTTCTATAAATTCAATTATTTTCTCCCAATGTTACTATTATCAAAATTTAACTATAATAAATTTGAAATTTAAACTTTACACATAACAATCCTTGTAGCTCATTATTTGAATAAAATACCATCTCCCCCTTAATCTTTTGTCAAATTACCAAACATGCATCATTTCCAACCCACTCATAAGAACTTCTAGTATTCTCATCTTTTATCATAAAACTTATCCACAATCATATATTTCCCGGGGATTCAAATAGTTGGTACTAATGTCATACTCAAACTATTACCAAGCTCTCCTTTCTTTCAATCTCCTTCCGATAATTCCCATTATAAATATTTAGATTAAACAGCCTCCCATATTTCATTTCTTCAACGTCACCCAATTCACTCTAAAAATCAATTTAACTAAGAAAATTCAAACGCCTATATAGGATCCTGAAGCAACAGCCAGAGCAAATATAAATAAAATTCTTTATATCTATATCTATATATATAAATGTATTCCTTATAATTAATTCCAGCTTGATTGAATCCCCGTCACACCCCCCTCTGCGAACCATACTTGAACAGAGAGGGAGAATATCTAGTTTAACAACAACCCAATTAGCAAACCTAAAAAAGATTTGCTACAAAAGGAGGAAGATGAAATTCAACTCACCAAGCAAGCCAATGGAGAAGTGAAGAAAGAGACTGAAACTTCCACAACTTCCAAAAAGACAATACAGATTAGGACAGAGGAATCAACAAACTCCCTCAGCTGCTCTAATGGAGAAGGAAGGAAGAGTCTTCGACATGCGCATAAACGCCGGCAACGGATGAAAAGAAAAGCTAGTGAATGAAGGAGCTAACTAACACTGCGATAGTGAGCGATTCGACAACATAAAATAGGGGAGAGAAACCTGGCATGATGCCCACTAAAGGAAGGAAAAAAATGGATTCAATAACACCAAACCAGCAGAAAAGAACTCATGACCAGCCCGCCAGGTCTAGTGACCAGATTCCTCGTCTAAGAAGCACTGATACAAGTATGAGTATTAGGTACGATACAATACGGTACGTGGACAAGGCTATTTTTCAAAATTTTAGGATACGGGTACGGCTATATAAATAATTAAATATTAAATATTTGGATGTCTAAAAATACAATTTCAAGATGTCTAATGCCATCACAAAATATAATACAATAAGTAGTTAAGCACTTAAACTCTATCAAGTGGCAAAAGATAATTATCAACTTAAAGTAATTCTAATCTTCCCCATCTTCATTGACACCACCACTTTCTTCTATAAGTTCTCTCTCCAAAATTGGCTTATCTAGAGATAAACTTGCAACTTCAAGATTTTCAGCATCATTTATTTCCTAACAATCTCCACTAATATCCTATAATTTGCTTTCTCCAGTGGAATACTTCTCACTCTTTCTTAAAAGAAGATGAAGATTTAAATGAACAAAAACTAAGTTCTCTGCTCTTTTTGGAAGCATCTTGTTTCTCTTTAGTGAATGAACAAAAGAATAAGTGCTCCAGTTTCTTTGAAAACAAGATGATGAGCATGGTTGATTGAGAAGTTTCAATGCATTTCCTTGAAGCTTAGGAGCATCAACATCATGATTGCTTTACTAAACCTTAAGCTCTAATATCCATATATCTTGTATGGAATCAACAAAAGAGAACTCATCTGAACATCCAGAACACTTTAAAAATTCATTCATAACCAATTTCCTCTCTTCTTCATCTGAAAACATCCTTTTAAAGCACTTTTTCCTCTCAGTTGATATTTCAACATCTCTATATGGAGAGACTCTATTTGGTCTACCTTCAAGCCATTGTGTTGTATAATACCTACAATAATATAATAACATCAATTGGAGTTGTGATGTAAAAATGATAAAGAAAAGAATTTCATGATCAAAAACAAGAATAACACACCTAGGATTCAATGAGTGGGCAAGACAATGTAGTGGAGTGGCACTCTTTGTCCATCGATCAATGATGATGTTATAAACAACTTCAAAAAATGAAGAGTACTCAGAAAGTGATTTTCTCTCATTCTTATAAATTGATTCCTTGATTTTCTCTATCATTGAATCCCACATCTTATAAATCAAATGAAATGTAGGTCTATCTGTGTCAGCAAATCTTAACATATCATAAATTCGTTTAGTGAAAGAGAGAATATAATCAATCTTCTCCCACCAAAGATCATTAAGAATTATGTCCTTTATAGTAGCAGCCTTTCCAACATCATCATCTCTATAAGCATTCAATTGTTCACTAATGACCAGTGTACGAAGAGAAGTTTTGATAAGTTTGAATCTCTTCAACATCAAAATTGTTGATGCAAATCTTGTTTCGGCTATTGCAAGAAACTTTAATGGCACAAATTCATTAAACATGGCCAATCTTATAGAATGATTCATGATAAATGTTCGGATGAAGACGCATCATCCCTCACCTTAGTGATCCAACGGCATTCTCCATAAACAATTTCATTTGCCTCTATATTTTTTATTGCACATATATTCTTCAAGGCAAGATTAAGTGTATGCACCATACATGGTGTCTAAAAGATGTGAGGATATTCATCTTCCACCATCTTACCTACAGATTTACAAACAAATGCATTATCAGTGATTACTTGCATAACTTTATGAGGCCCCACTTCTTCAACCACTTTCTTTATCAAGTCAGCCATGTAAAATCTGTCTTTATATTCACTAGTTGCATCAATTGCCTTCAAAAACATGGGGCTTCCATCACTTACAACCATAAAATTAATTAATGGCCTTCTTTGTATATTTGTCCAACTATTCGTAACTATACTTACCCCCTTATGATTCTAAGTCCCTTTGATTGATTCAAGTTGCCTTTCAACATTAGCCCTTTCTTTTTGCAACAAAATAGATCTTAGTACATTATAACCAGGAGGTTTAAAACTAGGAATTACATTATTGGCAGCATATTAAAATGCACTAATAAAATATGGGTTACGTGCCAAATTGAAAGACAAGTTAGCCGAATAGAACATTCTAGAAATTTTAGCAGTTAAATTATCTCTAGCTCCTTGTTGGAAATCTCTTTCTATTGTATTTGTTGCCCTCCTTTTTCCCTAATTGTGTTTACTTTGAATAGGGGTAGAACCCCTTTGACATAAAGGAGACAAGCTCTCAGTTGAAGTTGGCAATGGCACATGTCTTGGTTATGTTTTATTCTCAGCCTCTTCTTGAGCTTTTCGCATTTCACCTAAACAACTATTATCAACTTTCGGGCATATAGCAATACCCTTTCTAGAGATCCTCAACAAATGAAATTTAGCTCTAGAATAAGAGCCATTATAATAGTTATTACAATAGTTACACTTTCAACTTCTATTCCCACCTTCCCCTTCATTTTAAAAGTAATCAGATTATATAGAAATTCTAATACTATTAATATTAATTGTCATAACAAGACTTCAACATTTTTTTTTCAAAAAAAATAGTATCGATGAGGAGCTTAGCTCCTTCCAGTTTACAATAGTATATAAATCAAAATAAAATCCTAACAATAATCTATGTAGAGCAACTAATCTTTCTTCTAGATTTAAAAGTATTAGTACTAAAATATTTATATAAAAAGTAACAATACCAAGCAAAATTTCCCACCTAGTATAACTGTGTTGCCCCTGTTGAGGTCGGTGGTAGGATTAACGTCAGCTAATGAATTTGAGACCCAAATAAATTTTTCCAGTGAATATCATCCCAACAATAAATAATTGATCATAAATAAACAAAAAAAGTTCAAAATAATTATGTAACCAAAGTGGCAACTTCTTCTATAAAAATTCCTTAAGCTTTGGAATGAAATGGCTCTATAAAATTTAAATAAAATTGTAAATCATTGAACTATCATGAAAATTGTTATTATCACTTGATTTCAAGAAAGTATGTAAATGAAATAAATACTTATAAACAAGTTACTAAGTAAGAACTAGTGAAATATAAAATTACCAAATAATCAAATTTTAATTATAGGGACTTATCAGAACAATTAACAAATGTGGACATAGTCTATGAAGGTAAATAATCCAGACGCGGCTTATGTCACAAAGACAAACATGGGCACATAGTCTACAAGGATAAGTAACTAAATGCAGCTGAAGCTACGAAACAAATGCGAACACACATAGTCCATGAGGGTAATGCTAACCAAACGTGGCTCAAAGCCACGAAATCAAACGTGAGTACAATGCTCATGAATAACCATCCCTCCATTCCACATGTGTTGGCCATCACACGGGGCTAGCACCTCTTATAAGCACCCTGCTAGCTAGGTGTATCATGGCATGCCAAGGGCTGACAAAACTGCCGTTAGCAACTAGTGTTCTGTATAAAGTCCCCTTGAAATTCACTTTCAAACCAATTTCAAACATGTGAGAATATAATCACTATAAATAAAATTTTTATTTTCAATGTTGAACTCACATGAATCATTTTTTGTAGCAATTCAATAATTTCCAGAATGAAAATCCCATAATTAAAATCTAAACTTGTATTTACTGATAAATTAAAATTATCAAATCTGGTAAAGATAACTTCACAAAAATAAAGTACTTTAATCAACAAAATATCTAATAATCACATTGTTGCTATAAAAAGGATTTGTATAAAAATGTAATATTTTAGTAAAAATTTTATTAGAGAATCAGTTGGGATGGTATCCACTTACCTGAAATTTCCAAAACTAAAATTCATCTCTCACCGTTGATCAAATTTCTCCTCTTCCAAATATCCTATAAATCATATTAAAATTCTAGTCAACCCTCAACCAGTACAATAATTCCTTTTTAACATTCCCACCACTAATAAACTATAATAAATTTGAAAATTTAAACTGAAGTTATATATAAAAAAATATATTTCTCATTAGCATTTTGTCAAGGCACCAATATGTATCCTTTTCAATCTCCTCATAACAATTCTAGCGTTAAATATTTTCTCAACTAAGTATCGGTCTCCAAGAATTCCAATGATCATATATTATTAATTTCATAGTCAAATGTCCTTTGTACCTTTCAAGTTAAATTTATAGATTAATAACTTCTAAGCTAACTTTACTTCCCACAAGAATTTATGAAATTTTAAAGTCAAATTCAATTCTTCTAACAAGCATTTTAATAAGCATCTTATAGACAATAATCTCCCATTATCGTATCTAACCTCTTCTCGTCCAACTTCATTTTACCAAATCCTTCAACATCAATCATTCCAACCAAGTTAATTTATTCCAAAAATTATGACCATATGAAGATTAGTATCAAGCTTAAGATGGATTTTCAGCTCAACATTAGAATTTGTTATTCTCTGAGACACACGAGCAGCAGCCAAACACACCAAAATTCTATAGCTTTAACCATTAAAATGCTCACACAGAAAATTAGCAAGATGAAGGGTATAAAATTTCAGACATTAATTAGGAACCATAAGGAAGACAAACAGAAGAAAGCCAATCGAAACTATAGAAGAAAATTCATGCATCAACAGCAGCATCTATAGGACACAATTTTTCAGCATCATCTCCATCTCTTCATCCATTCACACGTACAAAATTTTTTTCGAGGAAAGGATATAAGATCAAGTTTCTAACCTGAAAATTCCTACACGTACCAACAGAGAAAGAAGGAGGTAGCTTCAGGTATGAACAGTAGAGAGGAAGGACTATCACCATGAATCAAGAAAAATAAACAAACCGGTGATGACAAGATGAGCAAGAGAACGAAAGAAATCTTAGCTCACCCAATCAGTTACACACATACACGAAATAGCAACGAGAAAGGAAGAGAAGTCGAACATACTTGAGGTAGTGACAGAGGAGGAAGAGTGATGGTAAAACAGAGGAAGAACTCACAGCCGCGGAGGAAGAACCAGTGACAAGCACACCGACGATGGCAACAGTGACTCATTTGAGCAACGCATGACCGGTGATTGAGAAGGTAGGAGGTAGAAGTCGGTGAGAGACAGAGCAAGGATTTGGCATCTGCTCTCTAACTCTCTCTCTCTGCTCTTCCAAAACGTTCGGAGAATGCTAGGAAAAAGAAAAAAAATCTGACAAAAATGAGCGCAGATTTGTAATTTCATAAAGTATAAAAAAAATAAAACCCTTAGGGGCTGATCAGATTTAAACTTGAGACCCTTTTGATGGACTATCTAAATGGTTTCCACTATACTAACTTCTCTTCTTATCAAACTTATCCTAAGAATTAATATAAGTACTATTAAAACATAAACTTATATATATATATATATATAAAAATTTTTATAAAATTCATAGGTCATTACAGCGGCAAACGCGAGAAAGGGGTCGACTGGAGCTGAAATTCTTTGGGCATCGCATTTTTGGAGTTGGGACTAAGTAAAAAAAAAGTGAAAAACACAGAGTTTTGCGTTCGCCCATGTCTGACCCGCATTCTCCCGTGTCAACCTGTCTCAACTCGCGTCCACCTATGTCCACTGAAAATTGGGAAAAGGGATGCAGCGTTTTCATGTCCTGAATGCGTGTCCGTGTCAGATACATATCCAGTTAAACCTCGAATATAACAATAACAAACAATAAAAATAATATAAGTTGTCACTTACCTCGCTGCAGCAATCCTAAAAATCTCTAAGAACAAAAAGTAATTTTAGAGCAAAATGGTTGTTAAAATTTAAAGTCTATTGTAACTCAAGGGAGAAAAACACACCCAAAAAAAAATGAGAGAGAGAACCAAAAAAATTTTTTATTTGTTCACGAAAAAGTATATCATTTGAGCATTAGGAATAATAATTAGAATTTTAAAGTTCATAAGAAAATTTAGATGGTTAAAATATTTGAATGTGATTCTCTTTTTCCCTTTCAAGTTTCAACACACTTTTTTTGGTCCAGGCAGTGTCTTCTCCAACATCAGCTTCCTTTATTCTATATGTCACGCCCCAAAAATCAGGTGTGACCGACATGGGATATAGGCACAAAACTCATATCCCTTAAGCCTTGATCGAAGAAACTCTGAAATTAATACGTTAAACACACTAATAGAGTAATTAGAAATTGTTACAATATTAATTCAAATATTCAACTTTAAAAGAAATATAAGGATCCTACCTGTAGTCTATGTGGAGCACCTAAGGCCAGACGCCAACGTAGGTATAAAGTTTAAATTTTTCATCAAATTAGGATTTGACTAAAATAATTCTTCTACTTCAATTCAGCAATAAAACTCCTCAGTGGATATCTCGAGTCACGAGTTCAACTATACCATCTGAGACCAAAATATCTTTTCCAGTAAATAACGTCCCAACAATAAATAATAGAACATAAATAAAATAAAAAGTTTGAGATAGTTATGTAAGTTAAATAGACAAAATTTTCATAAAAATTTTATAAACTTCATAATAAAATGGCTCTATAAATTTCAAATAAAATCTCAAATCATTGAACTATCATAGAAAATGATATTATCACTTAATTTCAAGAAAGCACATAAATGAAATAAATATTTATAAACAAATTACTAAATAAAAACCAATAGAATATGAAATCATCAAACGATTGGATTCATAAAATTAGAGACTTATTAGAACAATTAACAAACATGGACACATAATCCACGAGGGTAACTAACCAAACGCGGCTTATGCCACGAAAACAAATGTGGACACTCAGTCCACGAGAGTAAATAACCAAATGCAGCCGAAGCCACGAAACAAACGTGGACACACAGTCCATGAGGGTCATGATAACCAAATGCGGCTTGAAGCCACGAAACAAACGTGAGTACGATGCTCACGAATAACCATCCCTTCGTTCCACGTGCGTTGGCCATCGCACGGGGCTAGCACCTCCTATAAACACCCTGTTAGCTAAGTGTACCATGGCGCGCCAAGGGCTAACGGAACTGCCGTTAGCAACCAGTGTTCCGTATAAAGTCCCTTTTTTTAAAACTATTTTCAAACATGCGAGAAAATCATCACTTTCATGATACAGTTCTCGTTCTCAAAATCAAACTCGCATGAATACTTTTAAGCATGAAAGCTTGCTAGAATAAAATTTCATATCCAATGCTCATGCTTGCATTTATCGAATAATCAAAATTTCAAAGTCGAACTCGCATGAATCATTCTCTGTATCAATCCAATATTTGATAAAATAAAAATCTCATAATCAAAGTTCAAACTTAATTTAATTGATCAAATAACATTTCAAATTTGATAAAGCTAATTTCTCAAAATAAAGGAAAGTTAATCAACAAATATCCAATAATTGCATTAATGCTATTAAAATGATTTTCAAAACAACGTAATATTCCAGTAAAAGAAATTTTGTTTAAAAAAAAATCAGTTGGGACGCTATCCACTTACCTGATAAGCCTTTCCAACCTCTATAGCTTACTCCTTATCACTTTTATCAAGTTCCTCTTCCTCTAGACACCCTATATGAACATATTTATATACATGCGAAAATTTAAGCCAACAAAAATAACTCTAATCAACTACAATAGTAATTATTCAAAGACACCAAAATCCATATCTTAAAAGCTTCTCTAATTTCACAATTACTTCATATGAATACTCCCCTTATCTAACATATTGAGTATACTTTTATTTTCAAACTCTATAACATACACATCCAATTTTTTTTTTTTATGTGTGTGTGTATGTATATATATTACATTTAATCTTTCAATTGCTTCATAATTCCTTTAGTGCACGTTATGTCGAACACCTAACATACACCCCAAAATTGAATCATAACACAACACTGTAATTTAAAATTCTCAACCATAACTCAAGAATCCAATAAATCTGTCAATAACATAGATAAATGTCTTTACAATATTCGATTCAAATTTACAAATGAGTAACACCCAAGCCAATTCATGTCTCTTGCGAGATCCAACAAAGTTGTAGAAGAAAAAAAATACCTACTCATATATCTCCCTTTACCATTTCCAAGTTAAACTCATAAGATAATAGCACCCCAACCAATTAAGTCTTTCACGAAACTTATTGATATTCTAGTAAATATACAATAAAACAACTTTTCACAAGCATTTTAACAAACATTTCATGGTCACTAACTGTCAAATTCCATGTCAAAGTTTTTTCCATTTCAGACTCATCCTAACCGCTTCTTAACATCATCTAGTTCAAACAAAATTAACTTGACTCAAACTCTAACCATACTTATCATAATCATACTTCCACTACACAAATTTCAGTAACTTAGAAAAAAAAATTTCAATTTCAATCATTCATTCAGACACTCTTTCTTGCACTAAATTATCAAGAAGAGTTCAAAAATCCTCACCTTAAGTACCAACAGTAACAGAGGAGGGAGAGAACGAGAAGAAGCCGACAGAACAGGGAGAGGAGTTCTCCTATTTCCAGCTTCAACCAATGGCAGACCACTCCTCTTTCTCTTTTAAAAAACGCACAAGCAGGCTAAAGGACCAGATGCACTCAACCACAGCAATAATAGAAGAAGGAAAAAAAAAATCACGAGCTGCATAGAGAACGAATCAGAGACAGGGTGATGGACCCCATGGCACGGGTGACATAGCATTAATGGCAACGAAGCCTGAGGATGGTAATCATGAGCATGGTGACATAGAAGGAGCCCAATACTTCCAATCCAACATACCTAAAGACCCATTGCAACATATTGGAGGTCCAATGACAAGAGCTCGAACCAAAGCCATGAAGCAAGCCTTGTTCAGTCTTGTGCAAGAAGTTCAAGAGCTTGGAGAGCATTGGGGCACTCCGCTCAAGTCCAAAGGAGAGCATCTATATGTGTATAATGTATTTAAGATCCAAACTCATGAAGAGTCAAGCCCAAGAGATGCAGACCTTAGCCCAATGCAAGGAAGACTACAAGTTGAGCCTCTTGCATGCAAGGAGGCATGAAACCCTAGTAAAGAAGTCAAGGGTGGCGTGATTTCAAATCCTTTATGATCCCTTGATTGTCTCCTAAATTATTTCCTATTTTAATGGTTCTTTGATTTGATTTTCTATTTTGAGTCTAGTCAAAGATTAGAATTAATTATAATATTAATTTCTAATTTTTGTAATCCCATAATTTTAGGATCACATCTCCTAAATTATGTGGCTGAATATTTTATCATTATTTCTCCTTTTTAGTATTAGGAAATTAGGGTTTTAATTTTAGGAAATATTTTTCTATGAACCTATATAAATTAGGCATGCTCCCTATTGTAAACAACACAGAAGTTGAATGAAATTATTCATTTTAGAGTTTATAACTCTTGTGAGCCTTAGTGCCTTGTGGTGGTATCCCGTGTGAGAAACAGACGTGATCAAGAGCGTGATCAACTCTTGTGGTGTCTTCGAAGGTTGAGGTTCCTAGAGGCAGGTGCTCTAGAGGATCTTCTCCTTGATCATTATCCTATTGTTTACTTCATATCTTTCTTTATTTTCGTCATAAATTTCGTCCCTTTCTTTTTGTTCTTGTGTTTTTGTTGTTTCAGGGTTCTGTCCCTAAACTAGCACGATTCTGCTTCCGCGTCCCTATCACAGGGTACACACGAAAGGAAGAAAACAGAATCACAGCACTAGATCAAACAGAGATGAGCTCGCGAACAACCCTACCAGCTCCGACGACCTGATTCTCGGACCCCAGCTGCGTGAACGTGAACAGCGAGAACGGAGAAGCAACAAAGAAAACAAGTAGAGACAGGGAAGCACGACGGACAACCTGGGCATCACATAGAGACGCCGAGTCTCCACTTTCACCGCGCGATCACCGGAAACCAGAGGGGAGAGATAAAATACAGTGGAGGACTACAGAAAAAGGGAAGAGATGACAGTGGACTGGAGGAAATCGAAGCTCCCTATCTCTCTCCATTGTTTCTGGACTTTTCGGCAGGGAAAAGGAAAACATAAGGAGAGAAGAAGCCACACGTTTAGGTCTCCGTCTCTGTCTTTTTTTTTTCAGAAGGGCATCATTGTAATTTCGTCTGAAGCAAAAGAGAAAATATAGAAAATTTGCACTCTTAACCTTATAAGATTCAAACTCATGACCTATTAAATAAGTAGCAATATAATTGCCACTAGACAAACTCTTCTTCTTACTAATTTATTCCAAAATTAATATAAATACACTTAAACACAATATTATGTATTTTTTTATTTTAATTTTAACTTTTAATTTTTCAAAAAAAAAAATTTGGGTTATTACACTATAACCACATTCACGACTCTCTTTTTCTCTCTGTAAGTTTCTAAGTAACGAATCTGATTGAAACAAACGTTTCGCTTTGTTTCCTGCAGCCATGTGCTCCTATACGTCTTTTTCTCGGATCTCATTTTCATTTCTTCTTGTTCCTCAGCTTTAAAACTCTCTTGTTCTTGAGTTGCTTTCATCTCTTTCAAGTTTATTTCTTCTCTAGCTACTCTTCCGACTGCACATCTTGTTTTGCACTATTTGCTGCCGATACTTTAGCATCTTCTCATTGGTTCAACACCATTGTTGAAATTTGATCAAGGGGCTTGCTAGAATGAGAAATTCAGACCAGGTGGAAATTCCTATGAAAGCGAATGATTCAATATCCTGGAAGGTGGCATGCTACGAAAAGCTGCAGGAACTGTTGAAGAAGCAGTTTAGATCATCAGTTAATCAAACTCAAATTGGCGTTATTAACGATAGCATGAGTTATGAGTTGTACAACGCTGTTGTTGATGAGCATGAAGATGTAAATAAGTTTCTTGATGTCTTGGAGAAAGTTTGCAGAGAAAAACAACTTGATTGTTCCACCATTATATATCAAGCCACTCCTTCGGGTGATTCGTTGCTTCATGTTGCAGCTGAATACGGGAGAACAAGGATTGCAGAGCTGCTTGTTGATAATAATTTTTTACTGATTGTGACAAACAAAAGGAAGGACACTGCACTTCATGTTGCTGCAAGAGCTAAGAGTATTGAAGCGATGAAGGTCATCCTGTCCAAATTTGACGATGCTAGCAGTAAGAATAACTTTATAATGTTACCCAATAAGGTTGGGAATACAGCTTTGCACGAAGCTATTATAAGCAAAGATCCTGAGGGGTTTGCTTTCATTTTAAGTGAACAAAGTGAAAGTACTTTGTCGTTCTATTGGGACACTCACCCAGCAGATTCACCAATGTATGTGGCAGTCCAAAGTGGGAACGCTGAAATTCTTCGTCGTCTCTTGCAGATTCCATTTCCATCAGACCGGGTCATATACAAGAGCCGTGGAAACTCTCCACTTCATGCCGCCATATCAGAACGCAATATTGATGTGTGTGTGATGCCAAATTAATGGATCAGTGATCTGCTTTTTTGTTTGATCCACTTTTATTTATATATTAAACATGTCTGCTTTTATTTATGTGTAGCTCTTTTCAAGGAGATAGTAGACAAAAAAGAAGAGTTGATGTTCCTCGGAGATGAAAATGAAAGCACACCCCTTCATTATGCAGCACTCACTGGTTACGTGGAAGGTGTTCGTAAACTATTAAACAAATCCACACTTGTTGCCTTTCAACAAAACGCAAATGCAAATCTTCCGATTCACGTTGCTTGTGGTGAAGGCCGTGTTCGGGTGGTTAAAGAATTTCTACGCATACAAGGGCCTTGCACCAGTTTGTGGCTCAATAATGAAGGCCGAAACATTCTTCACATTGCAGCAATGAGGGGGAAAAACTCGATGGTTAAATACCTATTGAAGCATCCAAAGATTGATTCTAAAACTGTGAATGAGAAAGACCTGAATGGAGACACACCGCTGCATCTGGCTTCAAGAAAGTTGCATCTTTGGACTCTACTGCATCTTTCACGTGACAAGAGAATAAAAATGAACCTTGTAAATGACCAGGGTTTAACAGCTAGAGATATTGTCCGATCGCAGAGAAACTTTCCAATGACTCGTCGAGAGGTATGATTTATAAGCATCTTTATACATTGTGTTCTATTATTATCTTTCTCTGTTCTTACAGGTTCTAAACATCTACTTGTTTGGTTTGATCACCTTGCAGCTCGGAGCAGATGTGATTCTAGGAATTGCTGGTGGTGCCGCGAGGGCCATTGAAAATAAACAAAGGCAATCACAACCTGTGGCGAATAAAGAATGGAATGTGAATGATGGGGCCAACACGCTCATAATTGTGGCCGTACTGGTAGCCACAGTGACATTTGCAGCCGGTTTCACAGTGCCAGGAGGGCTATACAGTTCGGATGACTCAGTCCCTAAAGAAAGAGGCATGGCAGTGTTGACAGATCAAACCCTGTTCAAAATATTTATGGTTTTCAACACGATTTCTATGTATTGCTCCACTATCGGTTCTGTGATTCTTACTTGGATGCATCTGGGTGATCGTCGTTTTTCATTGCGAGCTTTTTATATCTCTAGGGCTTTTGTCAATTGGGCTCTTATAACCATGACAGTGGCATTCATGGCTGCCATACGTTTGGTTGTCAGCAATAACGACTTGTTTGCAGATCTTATAAGTGCCATTGCATTCATCTTCATTTTCCTTAATCTATGTCTTTGGTTTATAGGACATTTTCCTTTGGGATCACGCCTTCCAATTTTACGTCAAGTTGGAGAACTTAGTCTCTGGATTGTTCTTATTTTATTTTATGGGACTAAGGATGATGTAGTGTAAATTTTAAATTGAACAAATTTTTCTCATAATGAATGTATTATTTAAATAAAGTTTATAATAAGTAGAATTGGGTAGTTTATAGGAATTTATGTTGAAAATTTATTCAAGAATTCAGAGTCCAAATTTTTTTTTCTAGTAAAAGTCTGATTTTAAATTATAAAAAAATTTTGTGCTCTTTCTAGTAAATTTTGTGTGCCCTTTGTTGTGATTTTCTCGTGCTCCTTCTTATAATTTTCCTGAATACTCTTATATCAGATTCAGGCGAGAAAAAAAAAACAAGAAGAAGAAAATATTTAAAAGAGATATCGGGAAACTTCTGCTTCATTTGAGAGACTGGTCCAGAAGAGAGAGATGGCTGATTTTTCTCTCCTTCTTTCTTGATTCCTCTGCATCTCTGCTTTCTTTTCTTTCGTCTTCAACCACTGCCAATGATAGTGGCTGTTGTTGCTTCGACCGTCCGCCATTGACAGGTGCTGGAGCTCGTTGATTCGTTGCTGTATGTTTGAGAAGATTCGAAGGCTCTGGATCAAGGAGAATGGGAGAGAGCTTTAAACTATAGCTACGTCTCTTCCGATCTCCTTCCTGTGCTGTTCTTTTCGTCTGTCACCAGTGAGCTTGAGCATGTTGCAGATTTCTTCTTCCTTTTCCTCTGTTCTATATTACTGATCGCTCAACACTGTAGGTCGTCGTTCAGCTCGTCCGTCTGCTGTTCATTCGCGTTGGCGGCCGTTTTTTCTTCCTCTGTTAATATCGAGCTATGGGTTCTTAAATTTCAGATTGGAGAGTGGTTGATTCACACTGATTTACTGGTTTTCTGCTTCCCCTGTTCAGCACCGAACTGCTCTCCCTTCATAGTCGTTGTGGCCGATATCTGGTGAGGGAGTTCATTCTCCCATTCTCATCTCTAATGATTTTATGTGGTGCGTATATATATACATATTGGCTTTCCCTGTTTGCGTTGCTCGGTCCTTCTTCCTCTTCTGTCTTTACATTATCCGAATCTTTTGCTTCCTTAATTTTGCATTGTTGCTGATTAAACGTGAGGATAGGTTCGAAGCTTTCCTTCCTCGTGACTTTGTGTGTGTATGTTTATGTGATTGAGCTTGCAAAGTTTCCCTTGTTATTTGTTCTGCCCCTGTATATGCCTAACTTAGGAAGGGACTTGAACCAAAATGAAATTAGTTTGGGTTGAGTTTTTCTTGATTCTAAGTTGATTATTAGTACAGATTTTGATTGGAAAAAAAAATATGATAAATTCAGAAGTTATATTGGATATTGTTGGGATGAGATTTGAATAGAAGTATTAAAATCAAAATCTATCAAGAATTGGGATTGAGAAACTATTGTGTATATTAATGATTGAAGGTTATTTGATTTCTATTTTAAGAATTATAGAAATTAATTTATAAGTTATAATTAGGAATTTGGGTGGTATACCAAATGTTTGATGAAATAAGTAAGAGATAAATTTTGAACTATTGAGACAATTAAGAGTGATGAAGGTATCATTGATTACATTATAAAACAAGTAAATTACTTTTTATGATGAAGCTTGGAAAAAAAATCAAATCAAGAAGTTGGCTTATTGGTGATAGATTAGTATTTGAACTTATTATGTGAAATTATGAAATTTGTTGGATCAGTTTGAGTCTTAAAGCACATGGAAACAATAAAGAAATTTATTATACTTGATAATATTTATGATACTGAATTAAAGGTGTTATGCGATCAGTTGTGGCTATGTAGGATAAGAAATTGTACTGTTTTGAATAAAGCATACTTTTGTAAAGCATCGTTGGAGAACCTTAAGGATAAATTACTTATTGGTTACAAAAAGAAGGGGGCATGGTTGAAATAAGTATATTATTGTAGGTGTAAAAAAAAAATAAGAATATAGTTTTTAACTATGGTTCGTGGGCTAAGTACCAATAGGGATTGAGAGAACTTTAATATGTTCTAGATTGTATATATAGTGGGTTTATGAATGTTAGTTAGAAATATATGAATTAGAGCTGTTAATGAATAAAGTTCTTTGTTCTTATGGTTTAGGCAATAGAGTACGTAGCTGAAGAGAAGTGTAGAGGTGTTTAGAAAGAACATATGATTATTCTTGGAGCTTATCAGGTAAGTGGATGGTGTCCCAACTGATATTTCATTAAAATCTCTTTTATTCGAATATTACATTTTTATGCAAATTCTTTTTACGACAGCAATGTGACTATGAGATATTTTGTTGATTAAATTACTTTATTTCGTGAAATTATTTTACCAGAATTGATCATTTTAGTTAATCAGTAAATACAAGTTTGAATTTTAATTGTGGGATTTCATTTTGGAAATTATTGAATTTCTATGGAAAAACAATTCATGCGAGTTCGACTTTGAAAATGAAAAGTTGATTGAATAGTGATCAAATTCTCGCATGTTTGAAATTGAATTTGAAAGGGACTTTATATAGAACACTGGTTGCTAACGGCAGTTCCGTTAGCCCTTGGCGCGCCATGGTACACCTAGCTAGCAGGGTGTTATAGGAGGTGCTAGTCCCGTGCGATGGCCAACGCACGTGGAACGGAGGGATGGTTATTCGTGAGCATCGTACTCACGTTTGTTTCGTAGCTTTGGCTGCGTTTGGTTACATACCCTCGTGGATTGTGTGTCCACGTTTGTTTCATAGTTTCGGCTGCGTTTGGTTACTTACCCTCGTGGACTGAGTGTCCATGTTTGTTTTCGTGGCATAAGCCGCGTTTGGTTAGTTACCTTCGTGGATTGTGTGTCCACGTTTGTTAATTGTTCTGATAAGTCCCTATATTTATGAATCCAATCATTTGATGATTTCATATTCTATTGGTTTTTATTTAGCAATTTTTTATAAATATTTATTTCATTTATGTGCTTTATTGAAATTAAGTGATATTATCATTTTCTATGATAGTTAATGATTTGAGATTTTATTTGAAATTTATAAAACCATTTTATTATGAAGTTATAAAATTTTTACGAAAATTTTGTCTATTTAACTTACATAACTATTTCAAACTTTTCATTTTATTTATGTTCTATTATTTATTAGTGGTACGTTATTCACTGGAAAAGATATTTTGGTCTCAGATGGTATAGTTGAACTCGTGACTCGAGATATCCACTGAGGAGTTTTACTGCTGAATTGAAGCAGAAGAATTACTTTAATCAAATCCTAATTTAGTGAAAATTTGAACTTTATACCTACGTTGGTGTCTGACCTTAGGTGCTCAACATAGACTACAGGTAGGATCCTCATATTTCCTTTAATCTTGAATATTTGATTTAATATTGTAATAATTTTTAATTACTCTATTAGTGTGTTAATGTATTAATTTCAGAGTTCCTTCTATCACGGCTTAAAGGATGTGAGGTTTGTGTCCATATCCTGTGCCGGTCACACCTGATTTTTTTGGGGTGCGACATGTAGTTTGTGATGTGGATGAAATCCGTTAAGACGATGAAGATGGTATAGCTAACCCAGTCAACGCCACCACCCAAGAGAAGAACAAAGTCATCTAGTGTTTTGTGCCGATCTGATCACACTGGTATTGAAGAAGTTCTAACTCTTCAATTTATTTTATTTTGGATGCGCTGGGCTCGTCAATGTATTGAAAAAATGCATTTAGTTCAGAACGTCAGCAAGCAAGTGTGATGAGAGTTGAGCTCACAACTAAATAATTTAGTCCAGTTGTGCGCAGTAGAAAACTTTTTTAATTATCTTTTAATTTTGTAATAGCTGAAGTTAGGTTAATAAGAATTGATTGATAGTATATTATTATTATTTGAGTTCATATATGTTATAATAGATTTACTACTACTTAGCTTATTGCAGAAGATGATATACCACATGCGTTCATGTTGTGCATGCAATCTCATCCAACTTCGAAGATTACGCAATTGAATATAAAATGATATTCGGCCCAATGTTATGCTGGTTTGATTTATTATATGTTGTTATGATTTGAGAAAAATTACAATATTAATTTAGAAACAAAATGAATACTTACATTGTAAAAATTTTGAATTATTCTCAAGTCTAACCACTCAAAAATAATGAGATCATTAATGTCTTTTCTGGAGACTCTGAACGTAATGTGTTTCCCAATGATCTTTTCAATTACATTTATTTCATTAGAAAATTCATTCATGTCAACCACCACTGAAGCCAACTGTTTCAAATTATCTTGCATCAGTTGGGGATTGGAGCCCAGAGATTCTTTTGATTGTAGAAGTTCTTATAATTAATTTATAATGAAAATTAGAAATACCTATGATATTAATTAAAAAATAAAAAATTGTAATATTTTCATACCTCTTTAGTAACCTATCAGACTAGCATTTTCAACCAAATAATGAAATTATACTAAGCTTGTCCTATGTTTGCACCTCATCAGTAGGGAATAGGATAAGAGTATTAGCATTTACAACCTCTTCAACCATCACCTTTACTTGATTATGTTGTATCTGTCGGTGGTGGACTATACTTGCATGGTTATACACTTTTTTATATGCAACTACTCGTTTCACATAAAGCATGCATGGAATTCCTTGATCTGATAGGCTAGAATCACACACTGGATCTGTAACACTATCATATTTCAATGCTTGTTGTGGTTGCATCTACAGATTACTAATCATTGATTGCATTTCCATTATCATGCTTGACTTGTATTCTGCTATCATCACTTGCACTTGCTGTATTGGTACAAGATTAGATAGTGGAGGTTCAAAATATTATCTTATATCCACGCTTTTTGGAACCCCCTAATATGGTCGAGGGTGCTTCTCCTTCCTACCATAGACACAAACGTCCCTTCAGAGAATGCTTCTATAAAGCATCCTAGAACATGCAAGCAAATAGAAACCAATGTAGTTAAAAAATTTAATCATATGATTAAGATATTGACTGTAAAAATACTTACTTTGTAATGTAATGTCCTACAGACTGGACGTGCATCCAACAACTACATAATCATTTCCATACAATATACAGTCGTCGGGGCAAGTATGTATCTTTTGGTATCCCAAACCCATTGGACACAAATTTTTTTTTTTTTTTGCCTCATGGTAACTACATGGAATTGTATTTCCCTCTAGAAGCATTTCTTTCAATAGTCTGAGCAACTCTGTGAAACTATTATTACTCCACCCATATCTCGCTTTCAAGTTGAACAACTTTAACACTGCTGTTAGTTATGTATATTTTGTACATCCTAGATACAAAGGCATTTTTGAATCATTGCATAACCTACCATACTTGTGCACTTTCTTAAGGCTTCAATGCCAATATCACATAATATATCCTCTATATTGTCACACCCCAAAAATGGGAATGACTGGCATAGGATATGCACCTAAACACACATCCTTTAAGCCTAATTCAAAAAATGTTCCATTTTGAAAATACTTTTCATTTAAATGAAGCTTTAATATTTTTGTGAAAATTCTAACAAAATTTCCCTTGAGAATAGGATTTCTCTAAAATTTTACAATACAAAATTTTTTAAAGAAATATTATAACATGTAGGAGCTCAGCTTCTACCAGCCAACAGACAAAATATCTATAAGTAAAGGCCAACATACAAATTATCTGCAAAAATAAAGCCTCTAATCATAGCCTATGTGGAGCACCTATAACGTTATTATAAAATACAATGTATAAATTAAAATTTCATATAAAATAAAGATTAACCAAAAAGGCCTCACAACTTCAATCGAGTAGCAAAATCCCTTAAGGATCTGAGGAAGGTACAAGCTATCTGAAACCAAAAATATTTTTTAGTGAATAATGCCCCAACTATGATATTTTTGCAGAATCAAAATGAAAAAACTATAACATTTACATAAATTAAAGAGAAAACAATTCAATGTAAATAAATTTCTAAACATGAAATAAAAGTTCTATATAACTTCAATATCGAGAAACTTTAAATTTATAATGACAAAGTAGTTTTAACATTTAATTTTGACAAATCCAAAATGATTAAATAAATAAATAAATAAAAATAATAACAATTGCTAATTAAAAACCATTAGAGTATGAAATCATCAATTAATTAAAATCTCATACTTTTGGGGATTTATTAGAACAATCCAAACTTGTATTTACTCATTAACTAAAATAATCATTTTTGATAAAATAATTTCACAAATTAAAGTAATTTTATAAACAAAATATCTAATAATCACATTATTATTGTAAAAGAATTTGCATTAAAATATAATATTTTGATAAAGAAAATTTTATTGTAATATCACTTGAGATGCTATCCACTTACTTGAAATGTTCTCAAAGTACAAGGTTCTCCTCTTTCCCCATTAATTGATATTTTTTTCCCAACTCCCTGAATATAGAGTATATTAGGGTCTTAATATACTTATAATAATGCTAAAAACCCTCTTACAACATAACACACACATACACACACAATGATTATAAATTTAAAACTTTAGAATCCATAATGTACATGAACATTTCTTTGTTGACATAACAAATTTCCCAATTCACTCAAAAGAGCTTTGTAGCATTTAAAGCTATTATCACATTATTTATCAACAATCATATATTTTTTAAAAATTCAAATAATTTGATACTACTTCATTGTAATAACTTACAAAAAAAATATATATAAAAATAATACACACACACACACTTCTTTAAGTAAACTTTTCAAGGCAAACTGATGGTTTATGGAAAATATCGTTGTTGTTAAATTTGAGGTCTGAGGTTTGAATCTTTCAGTTGCAAGAGTAGGATTATTTTTTGCTTTTCATCCTTTATAAAATTACCATTATGCCCTGGCACCATCAGATTTTTTTTTTTTTTTTTGGCTTCCTCCTCCAATTCAGTTTCGCATGGGATAGCGAGAGAGCAAGAGAGAGGTTGAGATCCAAAAGCTTCTTTCCCCATTCTTCATTTCGTCCTTCCCGTTCCCTCTCGCCACTGTCACCGGTGACCATGGATGCTCGAATCCTCTATTCCTTTCATCCTTCCTCCCCTGTTCTTCCTTTGATTTGTGCGAGTGGCCTCTTCTTTCTGGCTCAACATTGCTATCACCTTGTGTTCGCGATAGTGGTGCATTAGCATCCGTTCATTCTTGTTCCCCTACTTTTCTTGGTTTGTCTGATGGCTTGCCCTGTTTCTTCGAGGTTTAGTGTCAGTGCTGTGTTTGACCGTGCGTGGCAGTGAGTGCGCTAGTTCCATCCTCCATTTTTGCTCAGCTAAATTTCTCTTTTTGCTTCTAACTTTGCTGGTTTGAGGTAGGTGCTTCAGGTCCTATTTTCCTTCACTTATTTTGTACGTGTATTATTTGGGCTGAGCTGTGAATTCCTTCTTGCTGCCGTTGTGTGTGATAAGGAGATTAAAAGCATGACTTTTGGGTTGATAAATTGCTTTTGTGTTGGATGTTGCAGAGAAATAATTTAAATTTAATTTTCCTTGAATTAATTAAATGGCTGGTGTTGAATGAATAAAAAATTTGGAAAGTCCTCAAATATTGATTTTGGAAACCGTTGGAATGAGATTTGGAGAGAAATAACTTAGAATTTTAGTTTATAGATTAATGCATATAAGATGTTTGATGAAATGCCTAATTAGGAGAATTTGCTATATGATAACAAGATACATATGGTAATTATATTATTGTTAACTAAATAGGAATTAGAAGACAATTCGCTTCAATAGAAGTTAAAAGATGATTAGTTCACATATTTATATAGGACCACCTTTGGGAATTTAAGAGGATAGGAACTTGGTTTTATTGTCTAAATATTGTGCAAAGTAAAGGATGTTTGATAAATATTTAAAAGAGAAAAGTTTGAATTTTACGTGGCAAAATTTTGAATTCTGATAGATATGTCATTATTGATTAGATAATCCTAAGAGGCATATGTGTTTTGTAATTAAAGTTAAAATAGAAATTTGAGATTTTTGGGAGATATTTGAGTTGGTAATTTAAGGACCAAGTTGCTATTTATATAATTAATTATATTTTTATGTTTCATATAATGTTGAGAAGGATAAAAGTAAAGGTTTTCTTTGGAGAAAATGACAATTAAGTCCCAAAGCATTAATTTTATTTAAGGTAAGTCTCAAAACATTTTGAAAGGCCAGTTAAGTCCCTAGGTCCTTGAGTAGCAT
Source organism: Prosopis cineraria (assembly GCF_029017545.1). Lineage (NCBI taxonomy): Eukaryota > Viridiplantae > Streptophyta > Magnoliopsida > Fabales > Fabaceae > Prosopis > Prosopis cineraria. The sequence continues at coordinate 133,551 of NW_026555352.1, forward strand.
TTTAATATAATGAGAAATGATCAAAATACCCTTATTTGGCTTATGATAATTTGAGGTTTCTCCTTCTCTACTCTTACTTGCCCTGTTCGTCGTCTCTTCCCTGTCTCATTGCAAGCGAGTAAAGCTCTCTGTCGTCTCTTCCCTGGGCTATCCAGTAAAGCTGTCTGTCATCTCTATTATAGTTTTGTTTGATGTCTCTTCTTTGCTCTAAGTGATCAGTTGCTTAGGTCATTAATCTGTAATCTGTTTTGGTCATTAATCTTAATGGGTGTGATGCATTTACCTAGCTGAAGAGTCTGATCCTCATCAACATTCACCATTTTGATTATGTAAAAATTGCTTGTTCTTCAATTTTTTTCGAGTGTCTTAAAGGGGGACTATGTAGTTTGTACAAGTGAGGACATGCTCAAATGGATTTTAAGTTTGAAGTTATACATTGTACCCAATTAATCAAGTTTGCAACTTTGTAACTCTGTAATTTGTTTTCACAATTTTATTTCCAACTTCTAATATTGAAACGTATTTGTAATGTTCAAGTTATACATTATACCTAATCAATCAAGTTGCCAAGCAACTTAGGTAACCAGTTTTGCAATTATCTTAAGATAAATTTGCCATTGCTTGTCAAAATTTTGGGTGGAAGAACCATTGAATTCTTAAGAAAGTTATTATTCTAGGACAACGCTTCAGTAATTTGTAATTTAGACACTAGATTTTGCAACTTATAAATAATTTGCAACTTCTTTTTAAAATTTTGGGTGGAAGAACTATTGAATTCTTAAAGTTATTATTGTAGGACAATGCTCTAGTAATTTGAATTGAGACACTAGATTTTACAACTTTTTTACAAATAATTTGCAACTCCTTCTCAAAATTTTGGGTGGAAGAACTATTGAATTCTTGAACTTGCAAAATCACCAAATTATTTTAGGACATGGCTCCAGTAATTTGCAACTGACATACCAAATTTTACAACTTCATTACAAATAATTTGCAACTCCTTCTTAAAATTTTAAGTGGAATAACTTTTAAATTCTTGAACTTACAAAGCTATCAAATTATTTTAGGATAACGCTCCAATAATTTGCAACTGACATACCAAATTTGCAACTTTATTACGAATAATTTGCAACTCCTTCTTGAAATTTTGAGTGGAATAACTTTTGAATTCTTGAACATGCAAAGCTACCAAATTATTTTAGGACATGGCTCCAGTACTTTGCAACTAACGTACTAAATTTTGCAACTTCCTTACGAATAATTTGCAATTCATTCTCAAAATTTTGGGTGGAATAACTTTTGAATTCTTAAACTTGTAAAGCTACCAAATTATTTTAGGACATGGCTCTAGTAATTTGCAATTGACATACCAAATTTTGCAACTGCCTTATAAATAATTTGCAACCTCTGTTTAAAATTTTAAGACAACACACTTTTAGTGATTACAGAAGATATGAACTATACATATAAGCTACATGTATTAATTCATCTAATGCATTTGCACATATCAGTTGTCCACATACACAAAAGCATGAACTTGGATTTGTAAAAGAGGGGTTGCTATGTACTGAAAAAATTCCCTAATACTACCAATATATATGTACAAAAGCCTATATATGTCAATCAAATCTAACTTGATCTAAAACTACCCATATATGTATATCACCTAAATTCAAGTTCATGTGGTAACCCATTTACAATAACATCAACTTGGATTTAGATTTCTACACCTCTCCTGTGTACGACCTGCTTCATGATAATGAGAACAATGATAAACATTTTTTTACTGATATTGAGACTCAATCCTGACACAACGAGGTCTACCAACTGATCGAGATGTTCTAGGAGGCAGCAAAAAGGTTTGGTTTATGAGCTTAGATACTTTCAATACATTTGGCTTTGACATCTCATAGGTCTCAACATGATGCATAATGACATTGTATATTTTCTCCTATGAGCTATGAAGATAACATGCATAGTGCAATACTATACTTGTAGATTGCTTGTCTACAATCATTAGCACTCACAAAAATCTACCCAGGTCCTACTAGCAAATCCTTTCACTTTGTTGTATTTAGCTTAGGTATTAGTGTTGGGATACTTTGTATTGCACATGGTAGAACTTCAAGATCTTGTGTAACATATGAATTCCCAGCTGAATATCCTGCTCTATATTTCCATTCAAATCATGTTTATTACTATCATTCATATTCATATTAGCATAATATTAATCATGCAATTATTAAAAAAACTTACCCATCAATTGAATCTCTTGTTGCCTCTATACTTTGTTGTATCTTCCCAATGATGTACACATAAGCAAAATTATCATTCAATTTCATTAATTGATTTATCCCTTCATCATCTTTAAAGTCTAAAAGAGCATTACAATCAAACTTTACTATGTACTTCAACTCTATTCCATTTAAATCACAATTCAAGCATGATGAAATTAATCTAACAAGTCCTTCAAGAGACATTCCTTCTCTAATCATTCTTCCATTACAACTCCCCCCATCATAATGCATTATCCCATGCATATCTTTTACAATATCTCCACCAAAATGAAAATAACAAAAATTTTTCTTGAAACAACTACTTTTCATCGTACCCAATAATATCAACCTATAATAAACAGAATAAAATGTAATAATATATCATTTAGAAATATGTCACTTTTGACATAAGTGATTTCTGCATCAGTGAAATAGTGACAGCGTTCCATCTTAAGATATGAACACTCGATAATAAATTCTTACACTTTTAGTTATAAAATGTCAAATCTTCATGCCAAATCTTTAGAAATGTGAAATTAAAAAAATCTTTCATGTTTAGTTGCAATAAATCGTTCCATCTTTTCCCTTACATGAGCCATTTTGCAAGAAATCAGACCTTAATGGAGTAAACTTTTTTGTTCAGATGCCGGGATTTAAAAAAAAAAAAGACACACCTGTCTATTGCACCAGCACAACTCCTTGAGCTTCCTTGAGTCAGTAATTAAGGCAACTCTACTTCTTCCAAGCACAACTCTATTTTAGGAATGGTATTCTTCAATGTGCAGCCCCACCACTTATATGCAGCTCTCATTAATGGCAGGAAAGAGACAAATCGGGAGGGAAATGCTGGAGCTGATGAATGTACATGTTATATTTAATCATAGGGGCATTTTCATCATTTCCTTCGTGTCATGCCCCAAAATAGAGGGTGACTGGCACGGGTGTGAACCAATCTCACATTCCCGTAAGCCTCCAAATGAATATTTATTTCATTTTTCAAGAGAAGAATAAAATTCAATCAAATTATATGAGAATTAAAATAACTTCTTTAAATTCATTGTCATAAGAAAGTGTCAACGTTTTTGTAGAAATTTCGGCAGAACCTCCCCTATAACTAAGATCTCCCAAAAATTCTACAACAAAAATTTTACAAATATCAGTATAAATTAGGAGTGTAGCTCCTTCTAGCTAACAACCAATATGCAGACCAAAAATAAAATTCATCAATAACCTATGTGGAGCATCTGCTATTTCTTCCAAATTAAAAAGACATACAGATTATATATTTACATTAAAGTAACAATACCAATCAAAAGGTCCACCCACTGTAGCTAGTTGCCCTTTTAGAGGTCGTTGGTGGGATTAGCGTCAGCTAACAAATCTGAGGTCAAAATAATTTTTCAGTGAATAGCATTCCCATGAAAAAATTTCTTAAAATTTTAATCAATAATTTCTAATAATAGTGTCAGCTAGTTAAAAGCAATTCCATCAAAATTTATAAACATGTAAGTTATAACCATATTTATAAAATAAGAGTAAATTGAAAATAATTTATGTTATCATGCTTAAAGAAAACAATTTGCTCTTATATAACTCAAAGTGATACAAATTACTAGTTAAAATCAAGTAAATTTTGAAAACACATAATACTCAACATTTAAAATTTTAAGAACTCAACAGCACAGATTACAAATGTGGACACTCAGTCCATGAGGGTATATAACCAAACGCGACTTATGCCACGAAAACAAACGTGGATACACAATCCATGAGGGTAAGTAACCAAACGTAGCCGAAGCCACAAAACAAACATGAACACACAGCCCATAAATACCAAACGTAAGAATAAAACTCACGAAACAAACTAGCTAGTGTTTAATCATAGCTTGCTACGGACTAACGGAACTGCCGTTAGTAGTAGTGTTCTGTATAGAGTTCTCTTAGAAATCTCATTTCAAACATTCGAGAGAAATAATTATTTGTGAAATCAAATTTTCATTCTCAAGATCAAACTCGCATGAATTGCTTCAAATATATGAAACTTGTCAAATCGATACACCATAATGAATGTACAAACTTGCATTAATCATGTAATCAAGAAATTTTGAAATTCAATAGGCAAAGGTGCCTTCATCAATATTAAAAATATATTTCTTGAGAAATTGCACAAATCATAATATGACTATTCTTCATCATTATTTCAAAATTTCTAAAACTAACATAATTCATAAAAATGAAATATTTTAATAAAAGATTTTCAATGAATACTCATAAGGAATGCTATTCACTTACCTGTTGAAGTTCTAAATTTTTGAAAGTATTCTTCTTTTAAGTCCTTTCAGGGTCTTGTTCTTCCACACACCCTATAAAATATAAATATATACCATTTTAATAACTTTTTTTTTCATACAAGCCCTTCAATGACATCTCATAGGCACCAACAACATATCTAAGCTTCTCTCTTCCAATTTCACCTCAATAAATTCTTTAGCATTAACTAAATCAAATAAAATCAATTTAAATCTAAAATTATGACCTATCTATTCATCATTATTCTTCAATACTACTACATATATTTTTTATTAATTCAGTCATGGGCAGCAACAGAAAATAAAAAAAAAATGAAAAGCAATTTCAATGTTATCTCATCATACCCATAGGTGCATTAGCTACTAAGAAGAAAAAGAGAAGGGATCAAGATTCTTCACCTTAAATGATCCAACAGCATACAGTAAGGGAGGAGGAAAATGAAATTCACGGCTGAGCAAGAGGAAAAATGAAGCACTATTCAAAAGAAAGTGAAGAGAACTGAATCCACCAATTTCTAGCGAGCTAATTTCTTTCATTCATTGGCAACATATGAACAAAATTTGAGAAAACAGAGCAAGAATCAGGATGAGTAGAAGGAAGCATAACAAACTAAGAACATAGTTGAGAAACTTGACAGTAGCAATAGAAAAAATCCCATAATCTGTACCTCGCTCAACTGAAACTGAACGAGGAAGCAAGATGAGTCACAGCTTTATATAACGAGCTGAAAGGAAGAAGAAGAAAAGAGAAGGTTCGCTGCACGACTCCAACGTGAGAAGAGCAAAAGACTTTTGGTGAACTTACAGCACTTGAGACGGATGAAAGAAAAACGACGAGGAAGCTTGGAACGTTGGCACCGTTCACAGACAGCAAGGTAAAAGACAACGAAGTGAAAACAAGGGAGAACAACTAGTTATTGAACGTCTCCCATGGTGGATTTTTTGGCGCTCCCAAGTTTAACGATAGGGATGATGATAATGGATGATGATAATGGAAGAAGGGCTAAACGACAAGGTTTCGAAGTTTCTGGTGAAGCCTACAGCTTTCTTGACTCACGCACCAATTCTGCTGGAGAAAGGAAAAGAGAAGGAATTATATCACAATGGGAGAAGAGCAATTTGGTAATTTCACATAGCAAAAAGGAGGAAGAAAAATTGATTCTTCATTTGGTCTTTTCTGGATTCAAACTAGAGATCTGATATATGAAGTCTTCCTCAGCTACCACTAGACCAAGTCTCTAACTTGTTATATTTATTCCAAGAACTAATATAAACACACTTAAAGCAAGTTTAACCTATATATTTATTTATTTATTCATTTTAAATTTTGTTGGGGTTATTACACTTCGTAAGTCTGATTTGTGAAAAATAGCATGAGACTTAACTGGCCTTTCAGAATGTCTTAGGACTTACCTTGAATAAAATTGGTCCTTTGGGACTTCATTGTCATTTTCCCTTTTCTTTGTCTTATTTTCTTAATTGTTTTGGATTAATAAAGATTTTTGAATGGTAAAGTATGTTTGAGGAAGTGGCAATGATATTCTTTGAATATTAAATAATTTAAGGACAAGGCATTGCCATTAGAAGACTAGTTTGGAAGTAATATATGCACTTGGGAACTTTACAAGTAAGTGGATAGTATCCCAACTGATTTTTCAATAAAGATTTCCTTTACTATAATAGTACATTTGTTTGCAAAATTGTTTTAGTAACGACGATGTGGTTATTGAATAGTTTGTTTATTAAACTTCTTCATTTTGTAAAATTACCTTTATCAGTTTTGAAATGTTAGTTAATCAACATATACAAGTTTGGACTTTGATTATGGGATTTCATTATGGAAATTATTGAATTGCTATGGAAAAAAATGATTCATGCAAGTTTGACCTTGAAAATAAAAATTTATTTTGAAAGTGATGATTTTCTTGCATGTTTGAAAATGGATTTGAAGGGGACTTTATACAGAACACTGGTTGCTAATGGCAGTTCCGTTAGCCCTTGGCGCGCCATCGTTCACCTAGCTAGTAGGGTGCTTATAAGAGGTGCTAGCCCTGTGCAATAGCCAATGCATGTGGAATAGAGGGATGGTTATTCGTGAGAATTGTACTCACGTTTGATTTCGTGGCTTCGAGCCGCGTTTAGTTAGCATTACTCTCGTGGACTGTGTGTCCACATTTATTTTCGTGGCTTTGGCCACATTTGGTTAGTTGCCCTTGTGGACTGTGTGTCCACATTTGTTACCTGTTTTGTTAAGTTCTCAAAATTCTAAAGTTTTTTTTTCATTTAACTGGTGTATTTGAAATTTCAATGGTTTCAATTAGTAAGTATGCTACTTTGATTTCTATTTGAATAATGTGTTTTCTTCAAGCATGATTGAATAAAGAAATTTTAGTTTACTTTGATTTTATGATTATGATTAAAATTTACAGGCTTATGAAGTTTAATATATTGAATTATCATCTTTTCAATTATTTTACATAATCATTTGAGTTATTATTTTCACTCTTTTAAATTCTTTTTTTGGGGATGCTATTCATTGAAAAATATTTTTGGCCTCAGATTCATTAGCTAATGTTAAACCTCTTACCGATTATTGAAAGACTTGCCACTAAGCAAAGTGAATAATTATTATGAGATTGCATTTTCTTTTAATGTATATATTCAGTTAGGTGCTATATTTTGAGACTAAGTTTAAGTGCTCCACATTAACTATAGATGTGATTCTGGTCTATAAATTTATACCGATTGTCTATTGTTGAAAAATAAAACATTGTATTATTAATTTGTCAGTAAGTGGTCATTGTAACAATTCGAAAGGTTATATTTACAGAGGAACATTTTGCCCAAATCTCTATAGAATGTTTAGGAATCTTTTATTTATATGAAAAATGTTACCATAATTTTCAATCCTATTTCAAATGAATTAAGATATTAAATAAAATTTTTTATTGATCAAGGCTTACGGGATGTGTGTTTGTACATTTCTCCCGTGCCAGTCACGCCAAATTTTTGGGGCGTGACATTCATACTCAATTTAGCTTTGGAATTTTCAAATGAAATTCATAGAGCAATAACACTCAATTTAGACATATCCCTCACAAGAATCACTAATTTATTTTTTTTTTGTACAATAATAAAGCTTCTAAAGGCCATTATGTCAAACAGCTTACATGCATTGATTTTTCAAGCTTAATCCAAACTTCTTCCTGTTTGTTCCATCTACCAAAATTCTCTAATATGGATAAATAAATAATTCAGCTCCTTAAGTTCCATTTTCTTCTTTGAGTAAATCAATATTAGCTCAAGAAAATTCAGATTCTCATCTCCTCACATTTCACATGGCAGCAGGCTAAGAAAAGAAACAAACCACAAGCTACATTAATTAATGCACACATACGTGCAAACACAGCAGTGAAGGCAAATTTCACAACACATTCACACGCACGGAGTTAACTAAAAGAATAGTTGGAAGTTCCAACCATGAATGTGCAGCATCAATAAAAATATATAGTGGGGAAGCAAGAATCAATGAAAAGCAAAGGAAGAAAAAAAAACTATGCTGCAAGAGCAGTACCTATAGTAATATACAGACCGAGAAAGAGCAAGGAGGAAATTCCAGATCACCCACGGCCTCCACAGTATTGATTGACGGCAACACTAACTAGAGAAAATAGAACCGAGATGAAGAAGAAGTATGCACAGAAGGGAGATCCTGACCAGTACAGCTCTCTGACGACAGCAACAAAGAACCACATCGGTGAAAATAGCTGGGATGATCGCCGAGAAAATGGAGGGAGAGAAGGTAGATCTTCCTATCTCTTGAATGTTCAAAATTTCAGAAGGAAGAGAAGAAGGAAATGGGTGGTGGTGTGTGCATGTGCTCTGAAATTCCTGACCTCCTCTTGTTTATTCATTTCTTTTTATTACAGAGGGACAAAAATGGAAATTCGAGGTTGAAACAAAATAAAAAAAATTCCACTTTTAATTTCTAGAAAGTTTGAATTGAGGACCACCAAATGAGTGTCTGCCTATTCTCCACTGGACCAACCCTTCTTGTTGAATATGTCCACAAAACAAATACAAATACTATTAAAAGGTACTATTACATATTTTAATTTTACTAAAAAAAAAATTTTATGAGTCATTACATGGACCTAATAAATGATTTGCTACCACATATATCACTAGGCTACAATTTTTTTTGTTACATCTTCTACAATTTTTTTAAAATAAATACATAAAATTGTTATAATTAATATTAATATACTTTATTTATATTTTTTTCAAGGCTATTGCATATATGATCACCGAAATCCATATCATCATCCTCATCTTGTAGCACACTTAATTTTCTAGATTCACCATGCAACACTCATTATTTGTACACTTTGTAGAACTTAAAACAAATTAAGTGATCCTTAATTTTCACAAGACTTCGTCGCAGCCCATTCAATCACTTAATACAAGGACAATAGAACAATCTTTTATTATTAGGAACATTGTTCTTTGCAAATTTCAAACATTGATCTACGTCCCTCTCATATTTATCTCTTGTTCGCAAAGCATCTATCTAACTATAGTTCATCATTACCTATTTCAAATATTAATAAAAAAATTCATGATTTGAAATTTTGACACTAAATCCCTCAATTTTATCAATTTAAGCACATCTCAATTCAATTGTCAGTAATTATTAATCCTAATCAACAGCTAAGTCTCAATGATTTAATAAATAAATTAGCACAAAAATTAATTTTATGGAGCTAAAAGGATAATTAAGATATATTGTTCTATTTAATCTTAATCACTAAAACACCAATTTAAAAAAATTCCAACAAATCTCAATGATTCAACTATCATCTTAGGCTAATACATATAACCATCAAACAGTAATATAATTTATGTTGATAAGTGTTCAAAAATCATCTCAACAAACAAAATAAATTGGCAACAAAAAATAGTAACAAAATGGCATAAATTAGCAAAAAATAAAATAAAAGCCAAAAGGCTAATTAAGAAAATAAAACCAAATTTTTGAAGGAAAAAAATTGGAAGCTAAAAGGCTAATTAAGAAAATAAAAGCCAAATTTTTTAAGAAAAAAAATTTGGAAGCTAAAAGGCTAATTAAGAAAATAAAAGCCAATTTTACAAAAAAAAAAAGAAAAAGAAAAATGCAGCCAAAAAATTGACAAAAAAAATTAATTAAGATATATTGTTCTATTTGTCACACTGGCCGCGTGATAAGGTGGCTTGATCATCGTGAGAAAAAAAAAAAAAAGAATAGGGAGCCGTCACCAAGATTTTAAGAAAAAATCTTGGAAAACCAGCTGAAAGTGATAAGGATGATTTTCGTAACCAGAGACAGGTTTGAGAGTTGATTGTGAGTAGGGAAAGTTTTACGTGCTCCACATCACCCATTATATAGAATGATTACCTTAGTGAATTGTTCCATTAGTATAGCCTTTTAAGATTATTTTAACTACTCTTTTTATTATTCATCCACCAAAAATAAATCTAAAAAAATTTAAAATTAAATTTAAATATGAAAGAAAAATTATTATTTATTTACAAGCGGACTTGACCTAGGATGAGAGCCTAGGGCCTACGTACCCTACGAGAGGGATCAAAGCCCACGTAGTTCGGGAAGAAAATTTTGTTTTTGTATTTTATTATTATTGAAGAGAGATAAGTTGAACAACAAAAAAATTTTCTAAAAATTTGGATATGTATGTGTTAATTGTAAAAAGTAATTTAAATTTAATAATTAATTGAATTTGAATTTGTAAGGAAAATAATTTAAAATTATTTTTGTTGAAAAATATTTAATTTTTTATTTTTTTAAATTTAACTGTTATACCTACAGGTTCTTGTTAACTCACGTGATAATACGGTTATTCTAAATATCTATGGAGAATCTTAAAATCTCACATAGCAAAAGAGTTAAATAGCTTAGTTTATTTAGTTTATTAAGTATTTAACTATATATATATATATATATTTATATTTATTCTAATTTTTTTAAAGAGGTATTATATAAAATCTTAATCGTTGTACCTGTAGAATCTTATTGACTCACACGGTAATATAATTATTTTAAATATCTGTAGAGATTCAAAAATCTCATGCGACGAAAGAATTAGATAATACTCATTTATATATATATCTTTCTTTTTTTAATTTAATTTTATTATGCATGTCTATACTTGTACATATATTTTTATAAAAAGTTGTAATCATTATATCTGTGGAGTCTTATTGACTCACACGATAATACGATTATTGTAGAGATCTACGGAGGTTTAAACTCTCACGTGACTAAAAGATCTAATTAGTAAATATGATAATAATTTAAATACATCGATTTAATTAATTATATTTTTATAAATGTTTATTATATTATTATTTATAAAAATCATTTATTTATTTTCTATATACAAATTAATAATCACAACATCTACAGGGATTTATTATCCCATGTGATGAGGCAATTAATCTGCATATTTGCAAAGATCCTTTAAATCTCACACGATACTGTTAAATATTTTATAATATTAATTTGAATGATTGGGCCATTGAAATCCCTATTTAATATATATAAATTTGATTCTTTCATCTGTGAAATCTTATTGATTTACACGATATGAGATCATTCTAAATAATTGTGGAAACTCTTAAAATCTCACACAACTAACTTTATTTGGGACAATTGAAGCCGTGTTTGTTGAGAATTAGGACCCAAATTGCAAATGTGCAAAATCAAAAACACATGGTGACAGCTTTAATAGATTTCCTTCATTAATATTAGTCATAAAACTTTGTGAAGGACCGAATGTATACGTTTTGGCCCTTAAAGGAGAGAAAAACTAAGGCCACGTTCTATATTCAGGGCAAAACTAAAGCTTCTATAGGACCCTATATATATTCATCAAGCAGTGCCAAGCTTGTATCTCAAAGGATAATTTTAAATAAAGTGTTAATAATCAAAGTAGACTTGGTCGACTATGAATTCTTTATTTCTTGGTTGGGAAAATCAGCTCATGATCAGATTGATAAGCTAAGAATTTCACCCATCAAATGAAAGTACATGAAGGCAAAGAAAAAAACTGAAGAGAGCGCACAACACAACCTAGTGTTCTTGAAACATTTAAAACATATGTCTATCCAGAGATGAGTAGAACATATGTAGAACATATATACATAGTAAGACACAATTCCTAACTATCAAATTCATGACTAAAAAATATCCTGAGATTATTTTTATCAAGCATCATCTTTACAATTTTGTGCATCTCCCAAACCAATATGAACCTTATGAAACAGAGCATAGATGCAAGCTAAAATTCAAAATTTTTATCAAGCCAAGATTGGTTTCAAACCTTTTCACCGATATGGATGGGTATCTCGAATTAGACTTTCTTCCCCTTTAAATGTCTACCGTGCTCTTCATCGCTTAAATTTGATCTCTCTCAATCTCTCCAGAAAACCCAAAAACACATCTCCTCCTCAATGCTTCGTTACTCTTATATAGGAAGAAGAGGAGGTAGATTTTTGAAAATCATGATTACTCACCACCCTTTGTTGCTTCTCTACTGCCATACACCTCTACCTCACAACCCTCCTTTTTCCTTCTTGTCGCTAAATCGCTAGCCATAGGGGGCTTCTTTATCGCCACTTGCTTGACCCTTTATCAATTTTCACTTGTTTGCAGCCTTGCTCTCTTCTCCTACGTGTTCCTCTTTTTTGCATTGCATCTCTGCTTTGCCGCCTTTGTTTCTCTCCTTTGCGGTCCTCTGTCTGTGCATATGGCACAGAGCTATTTTTAGGGTGATTGAAACGCTGAATGCTTCAGCGTTTTGATCACCCATTTTATTTTTTTATTTTTAAATTTTCGTATTTATTTTTAGATTTTTTTAAATATTAATTTTAGAGATTTGGGCAAGGAAATATGCTTTTAAATCTAGAAAATATATATAAATATAGAAGAAACAACCAAATTTTAAAGAATTTAAAAGATTTAATTTTTAAAAAGTTGATTCTCTTAATGTTTGATTATTGAGATAATTGGGTGGTGGTAGAGATTTTAAAAGATTTAAGCATGATTTTCTCCCCCATTTTTTCAAAACTGATTTTAAAGAGAGATTAAATTTATTTATCTTCTTTACTACTTATTATTATTTTATTTTTTTGAAAAATAATCCTTAAGAGGCTTAAATTTCGTTTTTTTATATCCATTATTTTTTGAAATATAATTCTCAACCAAAAATAATATTTCATTTTTTATATTTAATAGATTTTATTATATATATGTGTGTGTGTGTGTTTTTTTTATTTTTTGAAATGTAATTCTTAACCAGAATTAATATTTCATTTTTCATATTTATTATATTTTTTGTTAAATATGATTCATAATCAGAATTAATATTTATTTTTTATACTTGTTAGATTTTTTTAAATATAATTTATTTTTAAGAATGAAATTTCATTTTTATATTTTAATTAATTTTTTAGATTTTTTTTACAAAAAAATACATTTAAAAAAATATTTATCTTTTGTTAAATGTGTAGACAAAATATGGTGTTTAAACTATTTAATCTTAATCACTAAAACTCCGATTTCAACAAATTCCAACAAACCTCAATGATTCAACTCCAACAAATAAATTATACTAATTTTAAAGAAATCAATATCATGAAAATTTTTAAAAAAATTGGCAGCATTATTAAATTGAGAATTCCTGGGCACTAAACCCTCAATTTGATCAATTTAAGCATATCTCAATTGAATTATCAATAATTATCAACTCTAATTGCCAATCAATTCAAATCATCATCTTAGGCTAATACATATAACCATCAGACAATAATATAATTTATGATAATAAGTGTTCAAAAATCATCTCAACAAGCAAAATAAACAAGCAAGAAAAAATAGTAAGAAAAGAACACAAATTAGCCAAAAATAAAATAAAAGCCAAAAGGCTAATTGAGAAAATGAAAGCCTATTTTTTCAAGAAAAAAAAATTGGAAGCTAAAAGGCTAATTAAGAAAATAAAAGCATATTTTACAAAAAAAACAAAAAGAAAAAGAAAAAGGCAACCAAAAAATTGCCAAAAAAAAAAACTTGGATGGGGATGGCAAGCTTGGGAGGCAATGCTAGCAAGGGACTGTCAGTGATGGCGAGTTGGGGGCATGAATAAAACAAGCTATGAGCTAAGAACAAGATGAGGGTGAGCGAGAATGAGTTGTGAGATCTGATGGAGCAAGATGAGTTATGGGTAAGAACAAGCTGCAAGCTATAAGGTGATTGAGTTAATGGCAAGCTAAGGGTAGCTAAAAGATGACATGTGAGCTAAGGGAAAATGAAATAGAGGAGAAAGCTAAGGGTGGTGATGAAAAAGTGATTTGTAACAAAGGAGAGAGATAAGGGTAATTTAAGGGTATTTATGGCGATATGAAATCTGTAGCCATAAATAGATATACGGTGACAGGCACCCAGGCACCTATCGCCGTAAGTGTCTGAATTCAAACAAAATTAATTTTTCTGAATTCAAACATAATTTAAATTATTAAAATAATTTTTAAAATTTTTTAAAACAATTTCAAGAATTTCAAACTTTTTTATTCTGATATATTTTAATTTATCCTTCATATTATTATTGTGTCTGAGTTGAGACATATTTAATATATCTTGATTCTAACATAATTATTGAGCATTGTTAATATCTAATTAATAGTTGATTTTTAAAAATTAATTATTCTATCAAAAATATATCTATGATGACAGGCCCAAGTTACCATAAGTTGTTTGAATTCAGACAAATTAAATTTGTCTGAATTCAGACACACTTATGACGATAGGCTTAATGGAGCATGTCACTGTATGTTGTCTGAATTTAGGCAAAATTAATTTGTCTAAATTTAGACATAATTTAAATTATTAAAATAAATTATGCAGAATTTTTTTCAAAAAATTTTCAAGAATTTTGTTTTTTTATTTTGATATATTTTAATTTATCCTTCATATTATTATTGGGTCTGAGTTGAAACATATTTAATATGTCTTTATTCTAACATAATTATTGAACATTTTTAATATCTAATTAATAAATAATTTTTTAAATTAAACATTCTGTCAAAAAAATACCTACGGTGACAGGTGCCCTTAGGCCTATTGCCGTAGGCTGTCTAAATTCAAGCACACTTATGGCAATAGGCCTAAGGGTGCCTGTTGACGTTAGTTATCTAAATTTTGGCAAAATCAATTTGTCTAAATTTAGACATAATTTAAATTATTAAAATAAATTATTTAGAATTTTTTTTTTGAAATTTTTTCAACAATTTAAATTTTTTTTATTAAGATATATTTTAAATTATCCTCCATGTTATTATTGTGTCTAAGTTAAGACATATTTAATATGTTTGGATTCTGATATAATGAGTTAACATTATTAAAATATCTTTAATAAATTTATTTTTTTATCTATTAAAATGAAATTTATTGATTAATAATTAAATTTTAATAATTAGTATATTTTGTTAATAAAATTCTTTTAATATGCATTATTTTAGACACAATTAATATGCCTTAAATGTTACTCAATTAATTGGAAACAATGAAGACTATAATTAATAATTTTATTTAACTTAATTAATTTTTTAATTTTATTTAATTTCTCATACGGTTTAGTTTATGGCGACAGGTTTGTTAAGGACTGTCGCCATAAATGATACATTTTTCATGTTATTTTTAGAAGTGCCACTGCATCAAATTTTACCATAGTTTTCTAACAAACTGTGGTGAAATATGTGTGGTTAAAAGAAAACTGTGGTGAAATATGTGTGGTTAAAATTTAATTTTGCACTAGTGTTTGGGCCATTTATTGTAATTTTTTAATCATTTTTGATAGTTTTTAAGGTCTCTTTATATCATTTTCTTATCAACTAATGATCAAAGTTAAGTTTTATTAATGACAGAGGTCATATTGCATCATTTTTAAAAGTTTAAGAGGGAACATTACATCAAAAATTGGTTTAGGGCCCAAACGCTCATGAACCTAAGAATAAATGATAATTAGAATAGGCTATATTTTCTTATTTTATTGAATGATGCAGGATGTGAGGTTAAAACAAATAGACAGCTAGGTTTGTGTTACAATTTGGGTGCAAACAATATGTAAAGAATTTAATTAGAAAATGTTTCTCATCTCGTCCTTAATATATTTATAATAGCTACTTTTATTTTTGCTATAAGCACATTTTCATATTTTTTTTTCCTATCTGTTCTTTGCCATAATGGAATCTCATAATAATATCAGTGAAAAAAACATTATCATTCTTTGTTAGGGAAAAATCTAGAATAGATTCCTTTTCATACACTTTTCTATGTATCTTCATTTATCATAAAAGCATTTGGTTCTGTTTTATATATTTTCATCTTCATTGATCAATTCAAGCCAAGAAACTTGCACACTCCTTCAAAATCTTTTTAAAAATTAATATATACACTTTTTCTCATTACTGTTGAATTATTTTTAATTAGAGTACATTTTTAAAATACAAAAGTGTTAATATGTAATTTGGATTATGAACTATAAGTCCAAGAGCAATTTGAACCCTAAACTTTTAATAATGTTTATTCTGAGCTTTAAACAATTAAAATTACGGCAAATTTCACCCCTATCGTTAACTTTCAACAAATGTCCATTAAATTAAGGCCTAAAGTACAATTTTTTCCAAATGAATTTGATGTACATTTGTTGAAAGTTAACGATAGAGGTAAAATTTCCTTAACTTTAATTGTTTAGAATTCAAAATATACCTTTTTAAAGTTTAGAGTTCAAATCACCTCTAGACCTATAGTTTAGGGTTCAAATTACATATTAATCCAAAGAAAAATCATGTCAATACTTGTTCCACACACTTGCATTCTCATCCCCATGCCGTAAGTAATTAAGCAAAATACATTACTATTCTACTCCTTTTGGCCTTAAAAATAAGAGTTAATTAGTTGAGAATTCTACTTTGGTCTTATGATGCAATTAAGACTTCAATTATCTTTGTGTCTCACATTTATTATTTTCCATGAGAAGAAAAAGGAACAAAGCATCAAACAAAGCAAGGAAACAAGAAGATAGCAACAAAAGAAGCAATTCAAACAGGAAAACCCCTTCAAAAGTTGCTTGCTTTCTCATGATATATAGGGCCAAAAACGGTAAAAGAATGGTAGATATGCATTAACCATTTGTTGCTTTCTTGTGGTAAATATGATTGTCACGCCCCAAAAATAGAGGGTGACCGGCATGGGTGTGAACCACTCACACATTCCCATAAGCCTCAGAATAAAAATTTATTCCATTTTACAAAAGAAAAGAAAGAAAATTAATCAAATTACATGAGAATTAAAATAATATATATATTTTTAAGCTAATTGCCTTAAGAAAGTGTCGACATTTTTGTAGAAATTTTGACAAAACCTCCCCTGTAATTAGGATCTCCCGAAAATTCTACAACACAAATTTTACAGATAATAGTATAAATCAGGAGCGTAGCTCCTTCCAGCTAGCAACTATTGTACAAACCAAAATAAAGTCTATCAACAATCTATGTGAAGCATTTACTCTTTCTTTTAAACCAAAAAGACATACAAATTATATATTTACATTAAAAGCAATAGTACCAATCAAAAATTTCCACCCATTGTAGTTAGTTTGCCTTTCAAAGGTCAATGGGGATCAGCGTCACCTAACAAATCTGAGGCCAAAATAAGTTTTCCAGTGAATAGCATTCCCATAGTAAAATTCTTAAAATTTAAATCAACAAACTATAATAATGGTGTCAGCTAATTAAAAATAATTCCATAAAAATTTATAAGCCTATAAGTCATAACCATAATTGTAAAATATGAGTAAGTTGAAAACAATTTATGTTATCATGCTTAAAGAAAACAATTTACTCACATATAACTCAAAGTGGTAAAATTGCTAGCCAAAATCATGTAAATTTTGAAAACACATTAATCAACATTTAAAATTTTGGGAACTCAACAAAACAGGTTACAAACGTGGGCACACAGTGCATGAAGATAAATAACCAAATGCTGCTTATGCCACAAAAACAAACATGGACACCCAGTCCATAAGGGTAAATAACCAAATGCAGTCGAAGCTACGAAACAAACGTGGACACACAGCCCACGAAAGTAAATAACCAAATATGACTCAAGCCACGGATCAAATGCAGGTACAAAGCCCATGAATACCAAATGTGAGAACATAACTCACGAACCAAACTAGCTAGTGTTTAACCACAGCGCACTATGGGCTAACGAAACTGCTATTAGTAGTAGTGTTCTGTTTAGAGTTCTCTCAAAAATCATGTTTCAAACATGCGAGAAGAATAATTATTTCTGAAATACAATCTACATTTTTCAATACCAAACTCGCATGCAACATTTTAAATTTCAATTTCAGACTTGTTGAAAATATTCTTTCATAAAACAATATACAAGCTTGCATTATCTAAATAATCAAGGATTTCAAGAGTTTAATAAACTAAATAATTTCATAAATCTTTGATACATATTCCTTGAGGAAATAAATGCATATATCATCCTTTAACCATCCCACATTGATATTTCAAAGTTTCAAAACTAATGTAATTCACAAGAATAAAATATCTCAATGAAAATCTATTAAAAATAAAAATACCAATAAAAATAAATTAAAGAGAATGCTATTCAGTTACCTATTGCAGTTTCAAATCTTCAAAATATTCTTTCTTTAATTTCTATCGGGATCCTCTTCCTCTACATGTCTTATAAAGATATTAGTAGACAAAATTTAATAAATCATCTTTTGATTTACAAAGACTTCCTTCCAAATTTCAGCTTTTACCAACATCCAATTATTTCCAATTGAGAATTTAATCCACACTATCATCATCTCCCTTTTCTTATTGTATATTTCAACTTAATTCAAGTTGTTTTTTTCTTTTCCTCCATACACCATACATACAGTCACGACAACAACACAAAGGAGAACAATTTTCAACATTCAACTCTATCATTCCATCCATTCACATGCACAATAGACCAATAATTGAAAGAATGCAAAATTTCCCACCTTAGTTAGCCGACAGTGCACATACACATGGAGGAAGAAAATTGAATCTACAAATGAACAGGGGAAGAAGAACACAGCAATATTTCAGCCTCAACCCATGAATTAATTCTTCCATAGCACCATACTAGCTCTTCCTTCACTCCCCAACCACAAACGAACAAAATAATAGAAGGAGAGACCAAGAGGCTGTCAACTGAATAGGAAGAGAAGATGAGATTTTTGTCTGAACCAAAAAGAAGGAAAATAGAGCATCACTCACGAGAAGAAAAATGAACTCATTGCTGATTCAGATTCACGATTAGCATACCCACTCCAATGACATGATTTCTTCCATCAGCTAATGACCCAGATGCGCACAGCAAAGGTAGAATAGCAGCAAGAAAAAAAATGAATAGAGCCAGGGAGCATGAAGAAGGACCTGGACATATCAAAACAATAATAAGCCTCTACTTCTATTGTATTGGTACTGAGCACAGAACGGAGGAGAGGAAGATGATGGGTAGTGACTTTCTTTCGGTTGAACCTTAAAGCTTTAAAGACGAAATTTCTAGGTCCCTCTTGAGCTCTGTACATGTGTCTTGGAAAGGAGAGAAGAGAATAATAATCAAATGGAAGAGAGGGCTGTTTAGTAATTTTGGAGGAGCTGAAACCAAAAATAAAATCCCTTTTAGCATCACGAAATTTGAGCTTGGGATCTTAGTAATAGGTTTCATACACACTCCCATTTTACTAACACTTCATATTGTCATAATTACTCCAAACATAACTAAAATATACTCTAAACAACTTAATATATTTATATTATTATTATTATATATATTATTTATTGTTATTATTATTTCTAGGCTACTACAATGATGCACTACTTCAAATTAAAAAATGTTAATATTGCATATCTTAACAAAGTCATTGTTTTAAGGGACTAAAGTATCAGTAATTTCTCTGCAAGAAGAAATCTATATTCCATTCTCCCTTCAAAGTGATGTGGAAACCTTCAAAGATTCCTAACTTTTTGAAAAAATTTTAGTAGAACCTCCTCTAAAATAGGACCTCCTAAAATCTTTACAATAGTAATATACAGCTCAAATTAGGAATGCAAAGCTCTACTCCTCCACAATAGACAAACAAATAGATCATAAATCAAGATCCTCTCTATTGTTAACATAGAACACTTAATTATAGTTTCAAAATACAACACATAATTAAACATTTACATCAAAAAGAGGGTGTCCTCAAATGATCTTCTAACCAATTCAGCAATAAGCCCCTTAGCGGTTAGTAAAAGGTATATCGTCAGCTATATAACCTGAGACCAAAAATATTTTCAGCGAATAACATCCTAATTTATAGTTGAAAAAATAATGGAAAGTAACATAAATAAGTCAGTTATAAACTTTTTAAAATAATCAATTGTGATAATATAAATGCACACTCATAATTACCATCACCAACAACTATGTAAATACATAAAATATGAATATAAGAATTTAATTAAATTTATTAGAAATTCAATTTCTTCCTTTAATTTTCCTCATATCCTTAAAAACCTTGGAATTTATGTTTCTCAATACAAAATTCATATACAGTAAACGCCTTAGGCTTGAAGATACCAGCTTTTGCTTTAATAATCATAGGATGATGACCAAAAGCAGGAAGGTGAGAATGAGTGGGTTCATGGGGTAAAGAAGATGGAATTAAGTCTGATGGGCTAGATGAGGAAGAAATAGGTAAAAAAGAGTGGTATGGTGAGGCTACTACAATAGAAGTAGGTGATGATATAGAATAAATAGTAGTAGAGTGAGGCATAGGATTGGGAACAAGTGAGGAAAGATAGGTGTCATAAGTAGCCTCAATAGCTTTTTAACACTATGCTGTCATGAACTAGGCAACACATGTTCATTAAACTGAACATAAAGTGAGATATATATCTTCCTAGTGAGAATAACAAGGCACTCGTAACCCTTATGATGTGTACTGTAGCCAAGAAACAAATAAGGAGCTGAATGAGACTCAAGCTTGTGAGAGTTAAAAGGCCTAGCATAAGGAAAACACTCACAACTAAATACCTTGAGTAAATAATAATCAGGCTTAACATCATATATGTCATGCCCCAAAATATGGGGATGACCGGTATGGGATATGTCTCTAAACACACCTCCCTTGTGCATAATTCAAGAAATTTTCTTCTTCTTCTTTTTCTTTTTAAATAATATTTTTATGAAAATTTTGGAAAAATCTCTCATACACATAAGATCTCCTAAAGTTCTATAACACAAATTCTCAAACAAATATCATAACAACTAGGAGCTTAGCTCATTCTAACCAGCAAATGGAATATATATATCGGAATAAGGATCTTAGCTATAGCCAATATGGAGCTTCTAGAATTTAATTTACAAAATACAATTTTACAATTAAAATTTTACATTAAAGGGTAGCTTAATCTACAATTTCCTCAACTTGCCAGTCAATGATAAACTCTTCAATAATTTGTAGGAGATTCAACATAAGCTAATGAATCTGAGACCAAAATATTTTCCAGTGAATAGCATCCCCAAAATAGAATTTAAAAGAATTCAAATACTAAACTCAAATAATCATGTAAAATAATTGAAAAGATGATAATTCAACATAATAACTTTAAAAATCTATAAATCATAATCATAACCATGAAATGAGAGTGAATTAGAAGTACTTTATTCTATCATACTTAAAGAAATTAAATTACTCACACATAAATCAAAACAGTACACTTCATAATTGAAACCATTGAAATTTTAAATGAACGAGTTAATCAAAATTTAAAAATTTTGAGGACTTAACAGAACAGGTAACAAACGTGGACACATAGTCCATGAAGGTAAATAACCAAATGCGGCTTATGCCATGAAAACAAACGTGGAGACACAGTCCACGAGGGTAAGTAAGCAAACGCAGCCAAAGCCATGAAACAAACGTAGGCACACAATCCAAGAGGGTAATGCTAACCAAATGCGGCTTGAAGCCATGAAATCAAACGTGGGCACAAAGCCTATGAATAACAAATGTGAGAACAAAGCCTATGAAACAAACTAGCTAGTTATTAACCACAGCGTGCTATGGGCTAACGGAACTATCGTTAGCAGCAGTGTTTTGTTTAGAGTCCTCTTGGAAATCACATTTCAAATATGCGAGAAAAATGATTATATTTGCAATAAATTTCCATTCTCAATACCAAACTCGCATGAATTGTTTCAAATCTCAAAATCTGCTAAAATAATAATTCATTGCTAATGTACAGGCTTGCATTAATTGAGTAACCAAGAATTTTAGAGTTTAATAAACAAAAATGATTTCATCATTCTTGGAAATATATTTCTTGAGGAAAAATAGATGCACATATCATTAAATTTAATTGTCCTGCATCAATATTCTATAAATTCTAAAACTAATATAATTCACAAGAGTAAAATGTTTGAGTAAAATACTATTAAAATAAATTAAATGGGATGCTATTCACTTACCTGTCGAATTCCCAGCTTCCAAATATTTATTCCTTCAAATCATATCAAGGTTCTTTTCTTTCATACATCCTATAAAGATATGAATAAATGAAATTTTAATAAATTTTCTATAAATTACGAAGATTTCTTTCCATTCCTAACACAATCCCAATCAACTACCATCATTTAGAATGCTAAGACCAAAATTCATGCTTTAGAATTTGTCCAAGTATTATCATTTATATCACTAATTTCCTCCATATTTCTTTAGACATGCTAATCTATTCACTTGAGATATAATTCCCTCTTGGGCTTTGAGTCGAACACCTTAAGTGCATTATTTCCAACCATTTGATGTGAATTTTCTAACCTCCATCTCTACCTAACAATTGTGATATAATTCCCTCTTGGGCTTTGAGTCGAACACCTTAAGTGCATTATTTCCAACCATTCGATGTGAATTTTCTAACCTCCATCTCTACCTAACAATTTATCAATAATCATACAATTTTCAAGAATTCAAATAGTTCACAACAAGTTTCACAAGCCAATTTCAACATAATGACAAGTTCAATTCATAAAATAACAGCATCAAAGTCAATTATGTCTCCCAAGATATTTAATGAATTTATGAAAATTCAAAATCAAGCAACTCCCTCTGCAAACATTTCCTCAAACATGTTATAGGCACAAATCTTTAAATCATAGGTCTAGTCTCTTTTATCCAAATCTCATTCCAGCCACTCTCTCTCTCTCTCTCTCTCTCTCTTGATAAGAAAGAAACAAACAAAACAAACATTCTAGACGTTCTCTCTAACATCAACTAATTTAGCAGAAGACAAATTAAGTCAAAAACTTAGTCTCATTCATATCATTTTGTTTTCAATACAAATTCACAACTTTAATTAAACTTCTCCTTACCTACACAGCTACAGACAGTAGCAGTGGAAGAGAAAAACTTACAACTTAAACTCATAAATCACACACTCAGGCACACAGGATTATCAAGAAGAAGAGCTTAAAGCTTCACACCTCAAATAGCAAAGACAGGGGCAGAGAAGGAGAAGAAGAGAAATGTCTAACACCAACGCTATAACATAAACAGAGAATGGAAAAGAAACATCATTAATCTAAAGCCAAATCAGGAAAGAATTAATAGCAAAAATGGAAAACAAACTCACGATTTGGAACCTAACAGCAGCAAGTCCTCAGCAAGCATGAAGGGAAGACGAAGAAGGTACCAACTTGATAGAGTAGTTGTGGACAAAATAGCTACAGATACTGGCATTGGTGATCTCTGTCAATGGAGAAGAAAATGGCAACAAGACAGGGGAAAAACGGAGGTAGATTGAAGAATCAATTAACCCCCTCTGTTTTGACAAATTCTGGAGAAGTTGGAGGAGACAAGATGGAGATAAGGAAGACAACGACAATAAATTCTCACAGTCACCAGTGACGTTAAGGAGGATGAAGGCAGAGATTAATGGATAGAGGGTGAGAGTTTTAGGTGGTGCTTTCTCTCTAACTTAATCTGGAGCTAAAAATGACTAAAAAAGGTGAGAAAAATCTGCAGAACATTTGTGACATTTCTGATATCTCTTTTCTTTACTTTTATGTATTTTAATTTTATTTTATTAATTTTTTTCAAGGACAGTGTCACACCCCAAAAATTAGGTGTGACCGGCACGGGATATGGGCACAAAACTCATATCCCTTAAGCCGTGATTGGAGAAACTCTGAAATTAATACGTTAAATACCTAATAGAGTAGTTAGAAATTATTACAATATTAAATCAAATATTTAATTTTAAAAGAAATGTAAGGATCCTACCTGTAGTCTACGTGGAGCATCTAAGGCTAGACACTAACATAGGTATAAAGTTCAAATTTTTCATCAATTTAGGATTTGACAAAAATAATTCTTCAGCTTCAATTCAGCAATAACACTCCTCAGTGGATATCTCAAGTCACGAATTCAACTATACCATCTGAGACCAAAATATCTTTTCCAATGAATAACGTCCCAACAATAAATAATAGAACATAAATAAAATAAAAAGTTTGAAATAGTTATGTAAGTTAAATAGACAAAATTTTTGTAAAAATTTTATAAACTTCATAATAAAATGTTTATAAATTTCAAATAAAATCTCAAATCATTGAAACTATTATAGAAAATGATAATATTACTTGATTTCAAGAAAGCACATAAATGGGATAAATATTTATAAACAAATTATTAAATAAAAACCAATAGAATATTAAATCATCAAATGATTGGATTCATAAATATAGGGACTTATCAGAACAATTAACAAATGTGGATACACTATCCACGAGGGTAACTAACCAAACGCGGCTTATGCCACGAAAACAAACGTGGACACACAATCTATGAAGGTAAGTAACCAAACGCAGCCAAAACCACGAAACAAACGTGGACACACAATTCACGAGGGTAAGTAACCAAACGCAACCGAAGCCACGAAACAAACGTGAGTACAATGCTCACGAATAACCATCCCTCCGTTCTACGTGCGTTGGCCATCGCACGGGGCTAGCACCTCCTATAAACACCCTACTAGCTAGGTGTACCATGGTGCGCCAAGGGCTAACGGAACTGCCGTTAGCAAACAGTGTTCCGTATAAAGTCCCTTTTTTAAAACTATTTTCAAACATGCGAGAAAATCATCACTTTCAAGATATATTTCTCGTTCTCAAAATCAAACTCGCATGAATACTTTTAAGCATTAAACCTTGCCAGAATAAAACTTCATATCCAATACCCATGCCTGCATTTATCGAGTAATCAAAAATTTTCAAAATTGAACTCGCAAAAATCATTCTCTGTATCAATCCAATGTTTGATAAAATAAAAATCTCATAATCAAAGTCCAAACTTGATTTAATTGATCAAATAATATTTCAAATTTGATAAAGCTAATTTCTCAAAATAAAGTAAAGTTAATCAACAAATATCCAATAATTGCATTAATGCTATTAAAATAATTTTCAGAAAAATGTAATATTCTAGTAAAAGAAATTTTGATGAAAAAATCAGTTGAGACGCTATCCACTTACCTGGAGTATTCTCAAGGCTCCAAACTCATTTCTTATGACTCTATTTGAGCTTCCCCCCTTCCAAACATCTTATAATATATAATATATAAGACTTTATTACACCTTCTATAAATTACAAAGGTTTCCTTCTACTTCTAACACAATCCCAATTAACTTTCATTATTTAAAATTCTAAAACTAAAATTTATATCTTAAATTTTTGTCCCGTTGTCATCATTTATATCACCAATTTTCTCCATGTTGCTTTAACTATGCCAATTTATTTACTTGAGATATAAAACTCTCTCTAGCTTTGTATCCAACGTCTTAGATACATTATTTCTAATCACTCAATTAACACTTTCTAATATTCAATCTCTTGTCCACAATTTATTACTAACCATACCATTCTTAAGAATTCAAATAGTTTACAAATAGCTTACACAAACCAATTTCTACACAATACCAAGTTTAATTCACAAAACACTAGCATCCAAGTCAGTTATATCTCCATAGAGATTTAATGAGTTTTGAAAAATACAAACTCAAGCAACTCTCTCTAATAAACATTTCATCGAACATGTTATAGGCTCTAACATTTAACTTATAAATTTTGGTTCTTTATCCAAATCTCATTCCAACCATTTCTTCAACATTAACCCATTTAAAAGAAAATCATTTTAACTCAAAAGCTCAATCCCATACATATCCTCATCCTACTCTTAATAATTTTTTTTTTAAATTTAGCATCCCCCACCTGTTCATCACGGCAGCAACAGCACAAGGAAAAAGCTTACAGTTTCGACCAATACATCACACACTCACGCACTTAGTACCATTAGGAAGAAGAGTTCAATACTTCTAACCTTAATCACACACACAACGCAGCAAGGAAGAAGAAAATTTCATGAGCTGTGCAGGGGAGAGGGAGCCCAATAAAAACCACAGCACATCGCAATCGAAGAAGACAAATTCTAATTTTTCTATGGTCACTAGTGGCAGATGAAAAATAAAGATGAAAGGAGAGGAAAGCTAGATCACTTACACATATTTACATAGATGCTGAAGAAGGAAAAACGATACGGAACAGGGGAGAGCTGGATGAAGCACTGTGCACTACCCACAGTGAGGGTTCCGGCGTTCTCAAGGTTGCCGGCGACTCGACGAGTAACAGGGACGAGGGCGGAAGACAGAGATGGCGGGATCAAAGGCTCGAAGCTACTGGAACCAAGAAAAATCTCCAACTCTCTTCCTCTGGTCCAGAACGCGTGTGCACCACCAAAAAGAGAAGAAAAGAAGAGGAAAAATGGGGAAGACTTGGCTGGAGGTAAAACAAAGAGAACTTACTGGAAAATCGAAGAGGAACAGAGGGAGACGACATCGGCAAAAACCCCCTCAGTCGAAGGATCTAGAAAATGGTGTTAATCTTGTGCATGAGTCTGACTGAGAGGGAGGAAAATAAAAGTCTAGACATTAGGAAATTGTAAAAATTACAAAACAGGACACCATATTTTCCTATAATAACATAACAAACACGGGCACTTTTGTAATTTCCTAAAAAATTTAAACTAATAAAATTTAACCCATTACTTAAAAGAATTCAAACTCTAAATCTTAAATAAACTATTAGTATAAATTTCACTAAGTCACCATTCTCTATTTACCATAATATTTATTTAAATATATAAATTGGAAGAATATTTTATTATTATTATTATTATTTTATTTATTTATTATATTTTTTTTTTGTAAATTTTAGGCCATTACAGACAGAATGGTAATTTTGTAACAGTGACAAAAATAAAAAAAAAGTTCTCCCTTAATACATAAAGAGGACTTAAACCCAAGACCTTATAATAAGCACTAATAAAAATTCCATTGAACCACCAATGCATGCAATTATTCTTTTCCCAACAATAAATAAAAATATAATAAATTTATCTTATTATTTGATCTAGCTTTATGATTATAATATGGGTCATTATAATATAGCACTTCAAAAGGAGTTTTGCCATGAATAGCCTTACTTGGTTGACAATTAAGCAAAAATACAGCTAATTAAAAAGCATCTAGCTAGTGATGTAAGGATAAGGAGGCATGGGCAAGCAGAGTAAGACCTGTCTTAACAATAGACTTATGACGCCACTCAACCAATCCATTTTGCTCACTAATATAGTGGCAACTAAACTGTTGTTCAATGCCACATTATTTAAGAAATGGAGTGAAAGCTTAAAATTCCCCGCTGTTGTCACTCCAAACTTGTTGCATTTTAGTATTAAGCTTATTTTTGTCCATAAGATTAAACTCCTTAAATTTCATAATGGCATTAGATTTTTATGCAGTAAATATCTCCAAGTAAAATGGCTATAAGCATCCACAAAAGCAACATAATAAGTAAAGCCATGATAAAATAAAGGAGTAGGGCCCCAAAGATCTATTGTTATTATTTGTAATGGTTGTGTATACATTGTTTGAGAAGGAGAAAAGGAAATTTATGAAACTTGCCTATTTGACATGTGGTACAGAGTGAATGAGGAGAGGTTAATGTAAAGGGGATGGAATTGGAGCTTAAAATAGCTTGCATAGTAAGTAGTGCTGGATGCCCTAAATGACAATGCCATAAGAAAAGTGAGTCAAAAGTCACAGTGTTAGGTGCTTCAGCAGTGAAGACTGAGGAAGATCAAGAACCAGTAAATGGAACATGAACGTGATGTATAGTAAGAACTGGAACTTGATACACTATAGGATATATGCCATGTCGGTTAGGTCCACTTATAAAGATATGATTAGTTTGCAAGTCCTTCACAACACTCCCATGAGGGAAAAATTCAATAGATACCATATTTTCTTCAGTAAAACAAGCAATAGAAATAAGATTGTTCTTCACGTGTGAGAAACAGAAAGAACCCTTTTCATATGTTAGCAAAGTCACCAGTACCAACAAGAACATTGCCATAGCTAGAATCAGGATGCACCAAGGATAGATTAGCAGCATTATGAGTGATGTGCTGAGTCGCACTAGAATCAAAGTACCAATTATTGTCAGTTACTAACTAAAGAGTAGCGATGAACGCTTGAGCAACAACAGAAGATGAGTGAACACTAAATTTAGCGGCTTTGTATAGGAGCAATAGGCAGAGAAAATAGAGAAACAAAAGCAATAGCATAAACAAGAGCAAAGTCATATGGAACATATGATGTATAAAGAGTTCCATTATAGGTCCCATAATTAGTATAATAAGTATGAGTATTAAGAGTAGGAGATGGGTGAGCATTATACTAAGGTGAGGTATCAAACCTATAGTAGCAACATTGAGCCGTATGTCTAATTTTGCTACATATTTGGCACTGTAGCCAAATAGAAGGAAGACAACTTCGGCCGCTAGCAAAACAACCACCTCTAGAATTAAGAGGTCGAAAACCTTGACCACCACTTAATAACCTAAAAATTTATTAATATATATATATGATTAACTATTTTGATTATATCATCATCATCATCATCATCATCATCATCATTTTTTATAGTTAAAAAAATTTTAAAAAAATTTATATTAAGGTATTGAGATTTTATTTCTATTAATTTTTCTAGTACAAATATAACAAAAGAGAATTTTGGTTTAGTGTTAATTGTGTTGGCAATTTTTCCACTAAGCCCTTAGTTCAAATCGCTCTTATGACAGAGAGAAGTTCTACTTATTTTTACTCTAGTCTTTTGTGAAGTTATAATTTTTCCCCTATACATTTTTAAAAAAATTAAAAATAAAATAAAACAAAATAACAATTAGATAAAGAGAGATAAAAATTGTATAGCTCCTTTTCTTTCTATTGTTCATTTTTGAAAGCTCTAGAGTCAACAAGTAGCCTCCGCCTCTTATCCGATCTACCTCTGATTCCTTAATGATTGACATCGGCGACCATGAACAAGGAGCTTTCCTCTCCTCCTTCTACCATGCTGCTATGTGTGAGAGTGGAGTTTTTTACTATCTCCTTACTTTTTGCATCACAGATCACTCAACCTAGCTAGTCATCAAGCTCATCTATCTATGGCTGTCACTGTTGGAGTCGCCATCCATTCATTGCCACAAGAACTTTCAGTGAGTGTTTGGCTGCTTTCTGTTGCTACTTTGGCATCCTCATTAGAACTAAAATTCCTTTGTGCTTCCCTTGTTTGGTATTGTTAGCTTCTTTCTCTCTCCATCCTTTATGTGTCGTTAATGATTAGATGTGAAGCATTTTAGTCCTCCTCTTCCTTGTTATTTGGTATATGCATTGCTGGTTGAGATTGTGGAATTTTCTCCTTCCTTTCTTTGCTGCCGAGAGTGATGTGGATGAAGATTTAATTTTATTTTGAGCATTAGAATACAATTTATGGAAATGGGTGTGATTTTTCCTTGTTCAACTGTTGTGTATGATTGTGTAGAGAGGGGATTGGATTATTTTGAAATTTAAAGCTTAGTTAAACATTTTCATTAAGCAATTCTTGTATGGTTGCTTTGGGTTATGGTTAATAGAGATGAATGTGAATTTGGGTTTTACCCTTAGAGTTAAAAGTTGATTTTTCTATTGAAAATGTGGGATTTAAGGAGCTTGTTTAATCTAAACATTGATATTTGGAAAATTTTTTTGGAAAGGATAATGATGAGGAAGATGCTTGGTATTTATTTGAATTTTGATGCATGCAAGATGTTCAATAAAGTACTTGAAAGAAAAATTTTAGTAAATGGTAGGAAATAAATGTGATAATTGCATTATTAAATTTTAGAATATCTATAGAATGTTGTTGCAATTTTAGAAGGAAGTTTGTTGGACTTGTAGGGAGAATAACAAAATCCTATGGTAAGTTATAAGTAGATTGAAAGAGGAGCTTTGTATAGAAGTGTGTTAGGCGAAGTCTTACTTGTTTATGTACTTTTTGAAATTGTGATCACTCTTATGAAGCATATTTGGTTTTGGATATTAATTATTTGTGAGTTTAATTTGAGTATTGTAGATGATTTCTTGAAGATGGAGCTAGTGTGTTATTAGATGAATTTTTGAGAGTTACATGGTTGGATAGGGAAGTGAGTATGTAAAGAATTGAAGAAACTAAGAGTTGGTTGATTAAATTATAATGATTTAAAACTTGATTGATTATGGTGTTGCTAATATTGGAAGATAGTTTATTTGGTTAGAGTAAGATTGTTAAATTGTTCTTGATTTCAAATAGGGTGCTTAGAGGAAGGGAGATTTGAATGAAGTGCTAAGAAATGAATTTTAGCACTTAGGCATAGTAAAGGTAAGTGGATAACATCCCAATTAATTTTACTAACAAATTTATTTTTACTAAGATATTATCCTTCTTAAATATGTCATGTGTACTATTTCAAGTGTTGAACATTTTTCTTAAATAAATTACCTGAGATCGTGAAGACATAGTATGTGTGGTGAAAGATTGATAAATTTTTATATGTGTATGCACATTCTCTTGCAAAATGTTATTTTTAGATTAAAGAAAAATGTTTTTTCTACAAGTTCAAGTAATCTTGTATTCGACAAAGTTTGACAATCATGGAAATTGGTGAAGAAGATCATATTATAATTATGAATGATCATATTTAGAAGATTAATGTTTTAATTGATTCATGTGAGTTTGATACTGAGAAGCAGAGTTTATATTTTAAAAAGTGATTATTTTCTTTCATGTTTGTAAATGGTTTTCAAAGGGATTATATATAAAACACTGGTTGCTAATGATAGCTCCGTTAGCCCTTAGCGTGCCATGGTCAATGACTAGCTAATTGATTTTCATGAGTTTTGTTCTCACATTTGTTATTCATAGAGATTAACACCTACATTTGATTTTATGGCTTCAAGCCATATTTGGTTAGTATTACTCTCGTGGACTATGTGTCCACATTTCTTTCGTAGCTTCAACTATGTTTGGTTATTTACCCTCGTGGATTGTGTGTCCACGTTTATTTTCATGGCGTAAACCACATGTGATTATTTACCCTTGTGGATTGTGTGTCTACATTTGTATTTGTGGTGTAAGCTGCATTCGGTTACTTACCCTTGTAGACTGTGTGTCCACATTTGTTATCTGTTCTGATAAAGTCCTAATAAAACATATTTTATTTAATTCATTTATTATATATAATTTCATTTTTATTATATTGTAAAAGTTGTTACAACTTTTATTTTATTAGTTTAATTATTCATGGTCAAAATATTGATTTTATATTTATAATTAAAATTGTGCAAATTGGAAAATGTATTATGATGGATATATTATTTTCGTCCATGTGACAAAAATGTCCTAGATAATTTATAACTGTCAAACAAGGTGTTTATACTATATCTAAATTACTCTTTAAAAATAGTTACATGTTTCCTTATCATGTCTTTTGTTTGTTTCCATTTTTTTTATAATTGACATGTTATTCACTAAAAAAATATTTTTGGCCTCAGATAATGTAACCAACTTATAGTTCTTGAGGATTGTTGAGAGGCTCATTGTTGAATTGACTAGAAGATCTTTTGAGAATATCTTCCTTTTGATGTAAATATTTAATTATGCATTATTTTGCAATTATGTTTTAGGCGCTCTATAATAACTATAGATAGATCTTCATCTATAGTTTATGTTATCTGGCTATTGTGATGGAGCAAAGCTCCATACCACTGATTTAGTTCTGTAAATGGCTGTTGTAGAGATTTTGGGAAGTCCTATTTAAGGGGAGGATCTATCAAAATTTTTACAAGAAGTTTAGGAATCTTTGTTTATATATCAAAATGTTATAATGACTTCTTATCCAATTTCAAATAAATTAAAATATTAGATTAAAGTTTTCTTGATTAAGGCATAACGGATGTATGTTTGTGCATATATCCCATGCCAATCATGTCTAGTTTTTGGGGCGTGACACCATTAGGAGCTTGAGTATAGTAAACACCAACTGGATCAAAGCTTTCATTAAAATCAGGCGAGTGAGCTGTCAAATATGCTTGAGTAGATATACTATTAGCCAAGAATGTCTTTTAGTGAGCTTCAGAATCAAGTAACATGGAAGAGACGGTATCTAGATCCAAGCATGATTGTGCAGTGTTGATTATAGCAATTATAGACTGATACTCAATAGTAAGACCACCAAGTATATGAGCGATATGTGTCGGCTCATCAATCTTCTCACCAAGAACTACTAAATGATCACAAATAGATTTGATGTTAGTTAAGTAATCTCACATAGGTAATTCTCCTTTCTTTTGAGCTTGAAGTTGATTTCGATATAATAGTATCTTGGAGTCCAACTTAAAGGAATGTAACTTGTTCATTTGCTCTAAATCTATGTAGCAGTGTTCAAACCAACTAATTTAGGTAAAATGAATGGAGTGACAAATGCGAGGAGCCAAGATGAAAAGGAAGAATTAAGAGATTCACAGTCATCAAATGCCAGATTTGGAATCGAATGACCAGACTTATTAGAAATCTAATATGGAGGCATCAAAACTGTATTATCAAGGAAGCGATGAAATCAATACTGCTTAACCATAAGGTAAACCTATTGCGTCCATAACAAATAGTTGTGGTCATGTAACTTGACGGTCATCTTCTTATTGGAAAAACCTCAATTAGATGCCACAATGTTTAGAAGTGATGTAGAGGCAAGAACGAGCCAATTGTAGAGATAGAAGTAGAGAATGAACTAGCCATTATTTCATAGAAATCTCAATCCAAGAAGAGGAGAAATCACTACTGCTAATAGCTTTGATTCTTTTTTCTAGTGATCAGCAGCTTATCAAAGTAGATGATTGCCGTCTGGCTCTGATACCATACCAAAAACCACACTATAATGAAGTGATAAATCTCTACTCTGACTTCATTCAATAGAAAGAGAGTACATATATAGGACTGAGAGTCACGTGACTGCAACAGAACCTCTAAACACACTTAACAAACTCAATTATTCAAATCAAACATATTCTAACTAACTATTACTGACTTAGACAAGTATTTACTCTAATACATGATGGATGAACAATGTGCGAGTGAGAGTTGTTAGGTTATGGTATTGCGCCCTTGTTTTCAAATTTGATATCATATTAAATTAAGTAGTATTTAATTGAATATATTTTATTAAACTAGTTTTGACCAAAATCAAGAACTAATGAATGATTTATTATTGATCGAATTAATCCAGAATATCTTAATTGTTAAGATATTATATTTAATAGGATATATTATATCATAAGCATCCTCTCATAATAAGATAGGATTTGCCATGACATGATTTCTTAATTTATGTCAAACACCCACACTATAAATAGATGTGATTGACATGAAGGGAAGAGACACACCATCATTGAAAGCATTCCTAGACCTTTGTTGATTTTTTTTTGGAAGGTTTTATGATGAAGAATCATGTGTAAATGTGATTAGTCATGCTAAAAGGGAGAAGTGCACAAAACATAGCAAAGTCACGACCAATGTTGGAACTTTCATTACTTTTGACACTGACAACAAAATGAAACATTTTAATTAGCTGAAAATGTTAGGGTTGCTTATATATTTGCTGATAGTTTGACTTGGAAGAGCGTTTTGGAGTACAAAGAGCTTGGAACAAGGGAATGAATATTTGAAGATGTTTGGAGTTCCATTATTTTGGTTTTTCCATTTCTTATCCTTTTCTCTCTTATAATTTTATATGAGTTCAAATATTTTGTGTACTTGTAGCTTGTGGATGATTATGAGTAGCTAAATACTTTGTGCTAGCATTATTGGAAACCCTTGTATGGATTAGATTATTTGGAACCTTTCTATGGATTAACACTATTTTTCTCCTTTCTTTTTGTGTTTGATGATATATAAGTGCTTACTTTACTCTTCTCTCAATGCTTTTAAGTATTGGTAACCATTTAATTGATTTGTTCATTTGGATGATATTTGAGAGGGCTAGCTTGGGTGTAGAATTTGGGTAAAAGTAGTAGGAACTTGAAGTTTACATGTTGAATGGATGGTATTGTTAGTAAAATAAAGATATACTTGCTAATCTTGCATAGCTACATTAAGATGGTGCTTGAAATTGGGTTTCATTAATTATAATAAGAGATTTGCAATTAATTTAATTAAACAATTGTTCATGACTTAGAAAACCTTGTTCGAGTATTTTTAGAATTCTAGATTAGTACTTATTTTCATTAAAAAAATCAATGAGAGGAGGTAATTGTAAATGAAATACAAGGGGGATAAATATTCTTGGGTCCTAATTTGTACTTGAACTCTAAGAATAATTTGTTTTTCTTTATTTTCTAGTTTTAATATAATTTGCAAAAATAACTTGTCTAACTAAGTGTTTTGCTCAACTCAATTTAGTTTGTGTAGTCTTTTGCTTAATCATATTTTTAATGTGAGTCTCTATGGGAATAATATTCTACTCACTTTGTTTTACTTGATATGACCCATACTTATGAAGCCCAACAGCATGTTTGACCTTTCTCGAGTTAATTATCTATAATCTTGACTGCCTCTTCATATGCTTAATACCCGCACTTAAAGTTAACTTTTTCATAACCGCAAGGGACTCAGACACTAACATGTAAAGCTGGGTATTTCAAGGTAAGTCTTTGTTTAGACTGCTTAGCACTCAAATTTGATTCAGTCACTCAAGTTCGCATGTAGTTGTCACTAAATTAGCCTCTCATGGTAATACCATAGTCCTGAAGGTAGTGTGAAAAGGTTTTCTCATCTCCAAAACTCACATAGTGATGGAACAGGGGTCTTTTCATTTACTTTCATTTTTTGCAATTATATAAGCATGTGCAGTCTTAATTGCATGCCACAATGTTTTTCTTTAACATATAAGAGCATATGTCAATTTAGTTTATCAACACCGTACAAGCATAAGTTCTAAATGCACATAGTATTTCAACTAGCTAGCTAGAACTCCAATAATCATAGCACTACTCATACTAACATCCTCTATTAGGAATTTTTTTCTTGACTGCAGGGTGTTATGTATTGTGGGTATCCATGACTCGATCTGAATTTTTAAGATCTCATTTACATTAGTTGTAAATGGATATGAATAGTCTTAATTGTAAAAAAATAATTTAGTTACCCTCTCATATTTCTAAATATCCATTTACAATTGATTTTCCATAAATTCACAAGTCATAAGTGACTATCATTCAATTCACAAGCGATGATATATATATATATATATATATTTATGAAATTATTCACAATTAACTTCCTATGGGTTCACAAGTGATATTCCTTAAATTCACAGCAAATTTTTATCAAATTCATGAATCACATATCTTTCATTGATTATTTTAATAATTAGAAGTATTTTAATTACAAATATAGACCACGGTGCTTACATGATGACATTTCTAAAATTCAAAGTTTTCAGTTGTTATTAATGTTTTACAAGATTCATAATTGCCATTTTCCCCTTACACAGTTCCTTCTCATAGGTCTCTAAATTGTAATATAATTTTTATTTTAATAGATAGGCTTACATGATTTTTTTCTGTAAAAAATCCATTAAGCATTTTCCTTAATTATTGAATTAATCTAAAGTTATTCAGATTTTCAAATTTTGTACTAAATTTAACTTGTACAAAGTTTGTACTAAATTTATTTTGTATCAAAATGTTAATTGTGTTGATATCTTTGAGTCAATACATCTATATAAAATATGATGAAAGATGCACGGTTCATAAATTATAAGTAGTGGCAATCTCAATAGATTTTATGTAAAGCATAAGCACAATTTGATTTGTTAAAAGAACTTACAATAATAAGGCTTTTTGTACTTCTAACAATTAAGTCCTAGGTGTATATCAACAATCCATAGTCAATAAAAAAAAAAAAAGTTTATGCACTATGTTTTCGTTTCCCAAGGTGTCACCACAGCTGACAGCCAAGCGATACTCTCTATACACACATCTAGGAATCAAAGTCTTGAATGATATTTAAAGAGCTCAAACAGTTACTGTATTTGTCATACTCATTTTGGTATGCACTATTTATAACTTATATGAACTATGATAAACAGTGTGAAAATTCATTTTTTTTTTTCGGTTTGCTCTTAAATTATATAAAATTTCATTAATATTTGGGACTAGAAAATGGCAATAAATTCATTAAGAAAACGATGCTGATCATGATTGGAGGATATAGCAAAGCACGCGCCAAAAGCAAAAATAGAATCATTTGACAATGAAGCAAAGCACCTCTCCAAAGGCAAAAATAGAATAAAGTGATAGGGCTGATTATAAAAATAAAAGCATAGTAGTGAATAAAGTGATAGTAGAAGAATAAAAAGGTGCTAAAGAAACGAACAAGGACATAAGATTAGTCTAAACCTATAGGAAAGAATCGGTAAATTATTGTTCCCAAGCAACGATAACATCCTTTAATTGAATGACTACTTCCCTGTCTGTTTTAATATTTAAATTCTGCAAAAATTCGTATTAATTATAAATTTAAATATTTGTTAAATTTAAATAGAAAAATTATGGTTACATTCTTTTTGTTTCACAGTCTTAATATTTTCTTCGGAAAATATAACTATTGATTACTATATTTTTAGTGTATATTAGTTCCTAAATTTTCTTACTCCAAATCTTGTAAGTTTTATTTGTCTACAATATTAGTCCTCATCGTCATTGCTAGAGTTAAATCTGTTGATGTACATATAACTCTATTAATTCTATTTTTGATTGGTAAATTTATTATGAGTTGAATATTGCATGAGCAGAGTAATCATTATTATTAATTTTTTTTTGCTTGTCTACCTTAACTGTCATGTATTTTTCCTTCTAAAACTTTGTCCGTTGTGCTTTTAAGGATTCTGGTGTATGAGCAAAAAGACTTTGGCTTTGGTCCTTTTTCCACATCTTCGTTCATATTACCCCACACACACAAACACTCACATATCAAAGGTTGCCTCATGACAGCATTCTACAATCCCATGGCTGTTAGTCTCAATCGATTAGAATACTGTTACGAGCAACAGTGTGGGCCCATATGTGAGCCCAAGTCTAGCGGATGAAGAGGCCCAAACTCAACTTTTTGAGTGCGCGTTTTCTTTTCCCACGTGATTTTATGTGATTCTGTGACTAAGACTATGTGAATGTACCCTGAAATTTCTGTCCTATTCTTGTTTGTTTTTTTTTTTACGGGGTGCTAAATTATAAAATATTTATAAATAAAATTTATTAAATATATTTATAATCGTATTTTTTCAAGATAAAAATATAAGCTTTAAAAAATATCTTTTATTTAATACTCTATTGATAAAAAAATATTGAAGAGAGAGAATATATGAAAAGGGTAATATTGAAAAATATTATTAGTGAAACCTTATTTTTATCAAAGTGTCTTATGTATTGGGACTTTAAATATTTTTTTAAAAGTACCTTATGATTTGGGGTGGAGTGAATATTATTGCATAGGTGAGGCAACTGTTTCAGCCTTGATGTTTACTTTCAATTTGAAGACTTCAACCATAGAAACAAATTAGTCAATCATCGATCAGTTAATTGTAGCAATTGAAAATTGAAGGATAATTTAGTCCAAAAATCATTGCTTCGTTAAAATTAAAGGCCAGTTAATCCCACAAATCTGCTAAATAATAGTTCAAAATTATCCGACATCGACTTATCAAATACAAAAAGTGAGATCCACTCTGAGAGTTCAAAAGTCTTGTCGCTGAATCCTGGAAGCTTTGACAAAAAGTTGCCGCAACGTTGTTGTGAGAACTTTTGTCATTCATTTTATCGAAGCCAAATACATGCAAATGCATTTTAACTAATAATTTTTAGCTATTAATTAGTTTGAATGAAAAAAAAAATCTCTTGAAAATAAAAGAATATTTTGTAACAATTATTTAGTACTATTAAAAACTAATATGTTACTCTTAAAACACTTGATTATAAAATTAAAAAATAATCATAAATAATTATAGACAACATTTAACTAATTTCAACATATTTTTAACTAGTGATTTACCAATAACTAAATTTGGAAAAGAAAAAAAATTTAAACAAACTTATAAAAATATATAAAATAGATATTATAAGGCTTGATTCATTTTGATTCAAGTTTTTAAGAGACAAAAATCTGAACCAAACCAATCAATTATACCAAAAGAAAAACTAAACCAAACCTTATTTATAATTGACTTTAATAAGTTTATGTTTAATGTTTAAGGATGTAGATGATTTGGTTATAATGATTTTATCATTATAATTCTTTAATACCTGTGTTTGTTCTTATGACTTCGAGTCACATTTGATTAGTATTATTTTCATAAATTGTGTGTCTACATTTGTATCATAACTCAGATTACATTTGGTTATTTATCCTTGTAAATTATGTGTTTATGTTTGTTTTTGTAGCATAAGCCATATTTGGTTACTTACCCTCGTATACTGTATGTCCATGTTGTTAATTGTTCTGATAAGTTTTCAGAAAAAAAAGAGATTTGAGTATTTGGTGATTTTATATTTCATTGATTTTGATTAGTGATGTTACTATAATTATTTATTTTGTTTATTTATTTTCTTAAGAGCTAGTGAAGCTAATATTTTATATGAAAATTGTTATCTCTTTAATTTATATAACTATTTCAAATTTTCCTTCATATTCTTGTTCAATTATTTATTGTTAGGCTATTATTAACTAGAAAATTACTTTTGGTCTCAAATACCTTGCTTGGTGCTAAGCCTCTTACTGACCACTAAGGGCCTATTGCTGAGCTAGGTGGAAATTATTTTTGCTAATAGCTCTTTTTGATGTAATGATTAAATTTATGTGTTATAGTATACAAATTTGTTAAGTGCCCCATATAAGCTATAACTAATGTCTTTATTTTGTTATATACCCTTTCTGTCGATTGAAGGGAGCTGGATTCCTGATTGGTATGATATTTTGCTTGAAATAATGTATTGTAGAATTTTCAAGAGGGCCTATTTACAAGGAAGATTCTACCAAAATTTATACAAAAATATTAAGCTTTTGTTATAATGGTTATTATTAAGTATATCATAATTTCAATATAAATTCAATTATATTTTAGAAATGAAAAAAAATTCTCAATTTAAATTACCATTCACCCTTTAATTTTGAGGTATGACAAGTTAAAACAAATATATTTTAAAGTTTTAATAATATTAATAATTTGTATTTTTTATAAAATAAATGATATATAAAACATACGCAAACTTTGATTTAATTGAAACAAATATCTTAATATACAATAAAGTTCAAATCTATATCAATATATAATATATAACAATTCCAAAATATAATGCTTATGAACAGTCAAATGGGGGTATTTATGGCATTTTTTAAAGAGCTAAAATTTGTCTTCCTCCACAGCTTACAAAAAAGTAGAGGGGCTCATGGGCATTTTTGGTGTTTTACTTGCTATGGGTGAAGTCACCTCAATATGTATGATAATGTAAGGATGCAATGTTTTATCCGTTGGTTTATACCATTACACATTGTGTAAAGCAAATCTCCTATATTTAAGAGTATTTGACTCTACCCACTGTTTGAATCATGCAACTCACTCTGACATCTCCATTCGCTACCCTTTCTTTCTCTTGGCAAGATTCTACCTAATTTACTGTCCTTCCACCAACCCTACGGAGCCCTTTTCTTTCAATTCATCGAAAATGTCACTCTAAAATAGTTTTTGGACGAGCCTGTTGCATAATTATCCTAAGTCAATTAAAGCCTTAAAGTTGTCTTGAGATTGTTTTTCTATCCGGCCATTGCCCGTTCCATCTTCTCAAACTCGTCCTATGGTTATATCCTGCATTCTGAAAATTGAGTGAAGTTAATGTTTGTTTATACAATCATTTGAAATATTTTATTGTTCATAGTCACTTAATATAATCAGCTCATGTCCTCATTCACTAGTATATGATGTATTTTCTCTTGATTTATTTGCATGTTTTTTTTACTTAGTTATTATAACAATTTTTGTCCTTATTTGCTGGTCTCATAGTTCAACACAATCTAAATGTACCCCCTAATTAGGACATCTATCAAATTTTTTTTATTTAATACAAAGGCTATATACTTTTTTAAATTTAATCCTTCTCTATTTTCCTTTCATCGAATCCAAAATGGATGCTTGTAACATTAATGCATTAGACATAAGCCATTTTGGTCTACTCAACAATCTTGATCAAACCAAGATAACCTGGTGTATACTTATCAAAGTAGATTAGATGTATGCTCGTGTTGGCCAAGAAGTCTATGAGCTTGATCTTGGTTATCCGAAGCGAGCACAATCTATCAACCTAATGGTATTCGATTTACAAGTGACAATACTTATGATTTTTTTTTTGAAACATATACAACAACAACAACAACAACAAGCCTTTATCCCACTAGGTGGGGTCGGCTACATGGATTGCAAGACGCCATTGTGCTCTATCATTTATTAAGCTTTTAGAAATATTATTAATTAAGAGATCACGTTCAACAACTTCCAAGAGTGTTCTCTTAGGCCTTCCTCTACCTCTCTTAATCGGACTCAAAGTTATATGTTCCACTCTTCTCACTGGTGCCTCCCTTGGTCTTCTTTGTACATGCCCAAACCATCTCAACCGATTTTCTACCATTTTTTCCTCAATAGGTGCCACCCTCACTTTTTCGCGTATGTGCTCATTTCGAATTTTATCTTTACGTGTATGTCCGCACATCCATCGTAACATTCTCATCTCTGCTACTCCAACTTTATGCTCTTGCTGTCCCGTTAGAGCCCAGCATTCACTACTATATAACATTGCCGGTCTGATAGCAGTACGATAAAACTTTCCTTTAAGTTTATTAGGCACCTTACGGTCACAAATAACTCCTTTAGCTTTTCTCCAATTAAACCACCCAGCTTGAATTCTATGTGAAATATCTCCACTGATTTCGCCATCATTTTGAATAATGGCTCCCAAATATCTAAACTTTTCCACTTGAGGTATGATTTGATCTCCCAATTTCACTTCCAAATTATTTTCGAATAGTCCTTTACCAAATTTACAATATAAATATTCCGTCTTACTTCTACTCAGACGAAAACCTTTCGACTCCAATGTCCTCCTCCATAACTCAAGTTTGCAATTAACCTCTTCTCTTGTCTCTGCTATAAGAACTATATCATCCGCGAAGAGCATACATTTCGGGATTTCCTCTTGAATATGTTCCGTCAAAACATTTAAAATCAAGTTAAACAAATAAGGACTCAGAGATGATCCCTGATGTAGTCCAATCTTTATAGGAAAATCCTTTGTTTGACCACTAGGCGTTCTTATACTAGTTTTTACCCCCTCATACATATCTTGTATGGCTTTAATATAAGCAATCCGTACTCCTTTTTTTTCCAACGCTTTCCAAAGCACTTCTCTTGGTATACGGTCATAAGCTTTTTCCAAATCAATAAAAACCATGTGTAGATCTTTATCTTTACAACGATACTTTTCCATTAATCCCCTTAGTAGATAAATCGCCTCTGTAGTTGATCTACCTGGCATAAAACCAAATTGATTCTCAGAAATACTTGTCTCCAATCTCAACCTGTGCTCAATTACTTTCTCCCACAATTTCATTGTGTGGCTCATGAGTTTAATCCCTCTATAGTTAGTACAATTCTGAATATCTCCTTTATTTTTATAAATAGGAATTAATGTACTTCTCCTCCACTCATCAGGCATTTTCTTGGACCGTAAAATCACATTAAATAACTTAGTTAACCATCTCACCCCTTCTTCACCTAAACATTTCCACGCTTCGATAGATATACAATCAGGTCCGTTGGCTCTACCATTTGCCATTTTCTTAAGAGCTTCCTTTACCTCCTTATCACGTATTTTTCGATAGAATGACAAATTTTGTTCTCCTTCACCAGTTACTAAATCCTCCAAGTTACTAGATGAATCCTCTCCATCATTGAAAAGTTTAGAAAAATAAGTCTCCCATCTATTTTTAATTTCATCATCTGTAACTAAAATTCTTCCCTCTTCATCCTTAATACACCTTACCTGTTCTAGATCTCTTGATTTTCTTTCCCTACTCTTGGCAATCTTATAAATATTTTGCTCTCCTTCCTTCGTCTCAAGGTTCTTATAAAATTCTTCAAAAGCTTTAGAACGAGCTTCACCCACAGCTCTCTTAGTTTCCTTCTTAGCCATACGGTACCTCTCCCAATTTTCCTCATTGTTACACAAATGTATGGCTTTAAAACAGTTCTTCTTATACTTGATTTTGTCCTGTACACTATTATTCCACCACCAAGACTCCTTATCTCTCGGACCAGAACCTTTCGATTCTCCCAAAACTACTTTTGCAACCTCCTGTATCTTTTTAGCCATATCCTCCCATATAATGTTAGCACTTCCCTGAGAATCCCAAATTCCTTTATCCAAAAGATTTCGCTTGAAAATATCTTGCTTCTCACCTTTTAATTGCCACCACCTAATCCTTGGTGTTACTACTTGTCGACGTTTTTGGATTTTACTCATAATACACACATCAAGGACTAGGACTCTATGTTGAGTCGTTACAGCATCTCCGGGTATCACCTTACAATTTTTACAAAGTTTTCTATCTGTGTTCCTAACCAAAAGAAAATCAATCTGCGACCTTGAGGCTCCACTTTTGTAAGTGATGAGATGCTCATCTCTCTTCTTGAAACAAGTGTTGGCAATCTTAAAATCATACGCCAATGAGAAATCAAGAAGAGTTTGTCCTTCATTGTTTAGCTCTCCAAAACCAAAACCACCATGCACCCTCGCATACTGACCAGCTTCCCTCCCGACATGCCCATTAAAGTCTCCTCCAATAAAAATCTTTTCACTCTGTGGTATGTGTCGAATCAACCCCTCTAGATCCTCCCAAAATAATTCCTTAAGACTGGCTTCTGTCCTGACTTGCGGCGCATAAGCGCTAACAATATTAACAGTCTCACGTCCAATTATCATTTTTAAAGAAATAATTCTATCTCCAATTCTGCTAACTGCTACAACGTTCTTCTTCCACTCCTTATCTATAATGATGCCTACTCCATTGCGTGCACTTACTTTTCCTGTATACCAAAGTTTGAAACCTTGAATATCCTTAGCTTCTTCTCCACGCCATTTTGTTTCTTGCAAGCAAATGATATTGATTTTCCTTTGAATCATAACCCCTACAACCTCTACAGATTTACAATTTAATGTCCCAACATTCCAAGTACCAAATCTAATTTTGCTCTTATGGACTAACTTCTTTAGCCGCGTGCGTCCAGAATGACGCGGTAGCCCTTGCTCATTTAACACTACATCCGGGCGCCGATGCAGCGGCTCTAACTCACTTATCACTGTACTCGAGCCATGCAGCGCGTTACTTACGGGCAACGACCTAGCATTAACATTATAACGTCTATTGTCCATGTTCATGATAGATTCAACAAATTTTTACATTGGCTGTTGATGGCCTAACACAACCCTCCTCCTTTACCCGGGCTTGGGACCGGCTATAAACATAGGCGGAGTTTTTTTTTTTTTTGAAAAATATATTAACTCATATTCTATTGCATCCTGAACTTTGCCTTACAGTACTCTACCTTTCCTTTTTATCACTTAAGGGTACTGAAATGGAAATGTTAATAGTTGGGCTAGAGATAATGGGTTGGTTTAGGAACATTTTTCTTTTGGATAAAACATACACCATTACAAACCTGGCGGTATGTGAAGGAGGTCAACCTGTTCATAAGAAATATCACATTGAGTTGCTGCCTTCATCAAAAATACATGAACATTCCACAAATTTCCCCAGCCACAACTTCAAGTTGTCTTTAATTCAAGACTTAAGGATGAATAAATTCCTCACTTGCCGTCTAATTGGTTTGCCATTTTTATATTTGTCTAATCATAGCCATAGTTGTTATCATGGTCATACTTTAATGGTTATATTTTTAGTTATTGCAAATGTGGCTAGGTTATGTGTTCATGTTGGAGATCTATAATGGGAGAACTTGGAAGACCATGGGGGGCTCCTGATAAGGCAACTATGGATAGTTGTGTAGGACATAAAGTAAGATATTTATTAATATTTTAGTTCCATAATTCATGTTTTTTTTTCAAACTTTATTCTCAAACCATGATCAAGTTAATGTTTAATGGTTTCTCCACATACTTGAAATAGTATGCGGAAAGTAAGTTACTTATTATAAGCTTTTACTATCCTTATTTTTTGGTATATCATGATACAATATCTTTTCTAAAAATTATTATTAAAAGTTATAAATCTTTTTTCATTGCCTAACCAAAATACTTGCTTATTTCTTTTAATGTCCAATACTGATTTATTTTTCTTTTTGTGCCTCATAAAGTGAAGACATTGTCTTTTAAAAGGAGATTCTGCTGTGGATGCTTAGACAACATATTAGGCATATAAGGGTCATGAGGGGCCTCTATATGTGGTCATCCAGTATGCTGTTATTTTTAAACTG
The DNA here is from genome assembly GCF_029017545.1 of Prosopis cineraria. NCBI lineage: Eukaryota > Viridiplantae > Streptophyta > Magnoliopsida > Fabales > Fabaceae > Prosopis > Prosopis cineraria. Next base: position 178,285 of record NW_026555352.1, read on the forward strand.
CTTGGTAATTTGTACTATTTTTTAAATATAGGACATCTAATGCTTTATCATATCTATTCCCAATATCTCTTTTACATCTATGGTCAACTTTTAAATATATGTTGCGCTTTCTTTATGTATCCATTCTAAACTTTAAAGATAATGTCAACTACTTTTTAAAAGAGAGGTTCCACATATGCTTCTTCATTCCCGCATTTCTTCCATTTGGACATCTTTTACATGTGTGAATCCCTAAAATGAATTAAAAGAAAATATCAGACTGTCTGTGTGTTTTCCTTTCATTGATACATTACTAATAACAATACACATATTTTCTTTTAAATATTGATATATCCACATATGTCTTATACAAATCACCTTAAATATATTTACTATGAGCATTTAACATTTATCCCAGGCAGAGATTTCCTTCTGGAGTTCAAAAATGCTACTAAAGTCCGCAGGTACACTAACCTTAGACACGCTAACCTTGCTGGTAGTAGCTTATAAATGTTAACAGATGGTTTTAGGGATCCAAGACCATTATAGGTTGTTGGTATAGATGTTATGTAATTCTATGACATTTTTAACTTTTATATCTTTGTGTATGAAGATTAGAGTACTTATAGTCTTTTCTTAAGATCAATGTATTATGTCTTTTATAAGCAATGTACTTTTATTGAGTTCATTGATAAATGAACGAAATTGGTTGGCACATGTCATGTTTTAATTCTGTCCTTTAACACTAACATATAAACCTCACAAGAACTCTAATTAAACAATCATTATTGTTTTTTTTCATAAGGGATTCATCCTATGTTGGTGGTCTTAAATTATTATTATTATTATTATATTAATAATTAAATTATACAATTATTGTATAACAATGGTAGTTTTTACAAGTTTATAATTCTGTTTGTAGTTGCTTTTTATCATTACGTCGATGTTTGCTTATATAAGTTCCAAATACATAGTCTCATCTAACATAGATTATATCGGTGTTAGATAACAAGCTTTAGTGTAACATCAAGTTTGAAAGTTTAGATGCCAAAAATCTTTTCATTGCTTGGAAAGTATATGGTTGTGAATAGTTTAATGGGGTTATTCTAGGTAATTTTTAGTAGTTATATGTAATGATATGTAATTGTTTACTTTTAACTTGTATTGCATGAAGAACACAGTAATTATTACACTCTTAAATCTTTCAACTTGAAATCATTCACCTGACAAGGATTCCAATTACATTATCTTTCTTATTATAAATTTATAATTTGTATAATTGTATAATAATCACAAATTTTATAAGGTCATATTTTGGCATGTATGTCTTCTTATACTAGATTTCTCTTTCTTCCTTATGTAACTGTCAAATCCAATGTGCTGTAGATTCTAAAAAGTTATGTCTATGTTGTGTTTAGCATGTACAATCTCAAGATCAATATATTCTTGTACTTCTTCTATATGACAAGGTTTGATCCATGTTATAATTTCTATAAATGCAATGTGGATTTTGTTGACAATTAATTTTTTATTGTATCTTATTATACTACTGTAAATTATTCAGGATGACATATTTGGCAGTCAAAGTCAATAATTCTATGTTTAGTACATTTTTGTCATCATGTGGAAAGGGTAATGTTTACCAGGTATGATGCCATATAAATGGCTATTGCAACATGTTTTTGTTAAAAGTTCAACTCATCATAAAATTTTTATTTCTAAACCTATTGTATAATTTAAGGTGTGTTTACAAGTTTAGAAGTATCCCCATGTCTTATCATTGCTCATTCTTAATGATAATTTGTTGACTTCAATCTTTTGTTTAAGTTTATATTATGACATAAATAATGCATTCAAGTTCTCTCAATTTTTAGTTATATAATGTCTTGTCCTTTATGTGTATCTCGAGTATTTAAATGTTTCACCATGCATGTTAATCATAATTTCTCTATTGCTTGATTGTTTTTTTATATTTAACTCATGGACTTTAATGTATTGCACTTATTCATCTCGGTTTTTTATATAAAGATGTTATAATTACCTTTCATATCCACTAAATGTGCGATATAATTAGGATAACTTCAATTACATGTCATACTCACTATTACCTTAATAATCAAAACTCACACTACATAGTCTATTTTTCCATTAACCTACTAGGATGATACCCATTACATAAATATAATCTTCTAATAAATTCAAACTCCTTATATTGATATCTTAAATCCTACACAAATCCAAGATCAGCCCTTAACTCATAGCTCTTAGGAAGGGTGTATTCCTCTAACCTTTCATGTCTACTTTCATGTTCAATTATGTTGTGTGATATATCTATAACAGCTATTACGTTTTAAAGAGGATGCCATTGAATTGTGATTATAGTCACTATGCAACAAACCCATCCTAAGATAAAAGGTGTTTTAGTTAGTATAACTTTTATGTATGTGTCATTCAACTAGTCCTGAATTATCATTGCTCTATCTAATCTTCTTGGCCACCTTGCTTTAAGATTTCGTGCATGCCTCCTTATCCAAACCATGTAATATTCAGTAATTCTAACCTGTTCATCATCTACTACGTCCCATTCTTGATTAACCAATCCCTTTGATCTCATATATTGATATAAGAAATGCATTATTAAATAATGATTGTTATACCATCTAGGTGATCCCACACGTATAAGTTGCCTTCAAATCCTTTAAAGTAGGTAGTTATTGAGCTCACTGTACTTCATTCGTCACTATAATAAGTCCACAGCATACTCGTATACATGTTACCCCGCAATCTCTCCATATTTGAATGAGTACATTCAGCTCATACTCTAAGAAACGAACGTAATGGCTCATAATCAGTTGTATTGATATAATATGTGTTATGAATCTTCAAATGAGCATGTTGGAGGTTTGGCATATTTATAGCCAAAGATATTAGTTGGGAAATAATAAAACATCAGCCATTCATTTTGGTTTACCTTTTTAAGGGGGGAAATTCACCTTTTTACATATTGTATAAAAGTAATATACTTGGTCGAATACCAATGAAGAGATATTTTTAACTTTAAATGAGCGTGCCGGAGGTATCACATGTTTATAACCAAAGATATTAGAGTTTGATTGTATGCTGACTAAATATTTAACATATTCTACATCCATTGCAATCTTTATCTGAGTCTGTTTGTTTTCAAATATTTATTAATGTTCTTGGAATTTTGTGTTAACTGCGAATAGTCATCTTGTGATAATTCTGCTACAAATCTTGCTTAAAGTGATAGGTGAATGTGATATTTTGTTTTCATTGCTCATTAAATGCCTACATGTACCATAGGTTAGATCTTTTTGTTAAAGCTGTTTCAGCAATTCTTTATAGGTCAAATCATATTAATAAGAATATCTACATTAAACCCCATTATAGCAACCTTCCTTATTTGTGTATATCACTTTTTTCTTCTAGCATGAATCCAAATGAGAAAGAAAAGTGATACCTGTCATGCTTCCAATTTAATCAGGGCCAATTGCCTAGTTTAATATTATATTTTGTAAATATCACATTATCTAGATATCCCTTTAAACTACTTTTTTAAAAAGCACAGCTTTTTTCAGTATACCTTGGAATGTGTGAATATTATACGTTTACATTCATAAGTGTGTTTTCTCCCAGGTCCTTGACAAGTCACAATCATGAAAAAGTTAAAACCTACTCTTATTAATATATAGAACACTTGCTGCTCTATCTTATCCATTCCAAATATCTATTTTAAATTCATGGTCAACTTTTTAATATATGTTTGGCCTTCTCTATGTATCCTTTTTTAATTTCAAATCTAAAGTCAGCTGCATTTTGAAAAACACAGCTTTTACAGATATACTTTCAACAACCCAGCTTCTATACATGTATTCCTAGCTTCTAGATTTGGTGCATTCATTAAATTTCAAAGTCCTTTGCATTTGATAATCCCTACTATGAATTAAAAAAAAGTTTGGCCTCGTCTAGGTATCCTTACAAACCTAGTTTCACCTGCTTCTTAAAAATCACAGTTTTTACATATTTACTTGGATTGTGTGAATTTTTTTCCTAAGAAAACAGTGTGTTTTCTCCCACATAGTTACATGTTTGTAAAGGATGAATTTAAAACATACTCTTATTAATATATAAAATATCTCATGCTCTATCGTTTCCATTCCAATATCTATTCAAATCATTGGTCTAAATTTGGTGAATGTTTCATCCTATCATTAAAAGAAGCCAAATATTTTGGACACATTATCCATTTACATAAGATTATGACCTTGCTATACAATGCTTTAGTACATGTATTGCCAACTCTAAAGTAGTCATATATTCCATTTGGAAGTCCTTTGCATGTCTAAATCTCTAAGATAAGTCAAAACAAAAGTTTGGCTTTCTCTAGGTATCCTTTCAAACCTAAGGTCAACTGCTTTTTAAAAAGCGTAGCTTCCACTAATATCTTTGGAATATGTGAATATTTTATTTTTACACTCCTCAATGTCTTTTATTCATATCCTTTACATGTCTGTACAGAAAAAGATTCAAACCCACTCTTCTTTACTATATACAACATCTACTGCTCTATCATATCTATTCCAATATATATTCAAAATCAAAGGTCAATTTCTTTAAATGTTTTGTCTTATCACTAAAGATGTCCAAATACTTAGGACACATAATCTTTTTCGACTACATGATACCCTGTTATTTCATGCTTCAATAGATGTATTGTCA